>NC_086156.1:4302229-4397229 GCF_035149785.1 Candoia aspera | reverse complement strand
CAAACCAGATCTACTTTTGGCCCTCAGCACAGGAGAGAAAGTGGTCACCCGTGTTTCAAACATTTTGTGAAAGGCAATGCCAAGGGGCGGTGGGAAGCTCTCTGCCTCTCTCTGAGTTACGAATTAATCAAATTAAATCATGCGCGCCACATCCCTGGAAGAGGCAGGGAGAGAAAGGGAAATGGGTATTGTTCCAATAGTCTCGCCTTTATTAAAAGCCTCTGTTTCATCCCCTCTTCTCCTCTCTCCTCTTGCCAAAGCTTTTAAAGCTTGGACAGGTAAATGAAAATCCAGCCAGCGGTTAAAAGCTACTTACGGTTTGTTACTGAAAGAAGCCCGCTTGGGAAATTAGAACCATTAAGGGAGAGAAGAAGCAACAGGGAGAAAATATCAAACCCCTCCCTTCCCCATAGTCCGCTGTGGGGAGTCTATATAATGTTCCGATGAAATCCCAGACTGGAGGGTGTCTTGGGCTGAAACAATGATCTGTCATACAGCTGCGGGAGTCTCTTTCCTCCTTTCCTGGAAGGTGGACTTCTGGAAGTGGGTCACATGACATCATCAGGTGTCAGCCCCATCAGGTCTGTTCCCAGCCTGGTCCTTCAGGTCTTCCAAGGGTCCACCCATCGCTACTGTAACTGAGTCCATCCACCTTCTGCTGGTCGTCCTCTTCTTCTCTTTCCTTCTACCTTCCCCAACATTATGGACTTCTCAAGGAAGCTGGGTCTTTCCACTGATTGGTTGATCGATTATGTGCCATCGAGTCAGTGTTGACCCTTAGCAACTACACAGATAGACCTTCTCCAAGAGAATCCACCCCCAACCTGGTCCTTCAGGTCTTCCATTGCCCTGTAACTGAGTCCACCCCCCTTGCTGTTGATCGTCCTCTTCTCCTCTTTCCTTCTACCCTTCCCAGCATCGGAACCTTCTCCGGAGAGCTGGGTCTTCACATAATGTGACCAAAGTAAGATAATTTGAGCCTGGTCCTTCTGGGAGAATCAACTCCCTTGCCAAGATGGCATCCAGATGAGCACCCTTGGCAAAATTCATGCCCTGCAGGAAGACGGGTAGAAAATTTCCACCAGTGCAAAATGCAGCAGCAGTGTAGACTGAGTAGCCTACTTTCCAGAGGGTGTGATTGCTATTTCCCTAAATCTGTCATGCCTGCCAGTTTGTTTCCAAGCCTAATTCTGATGCTGAGTTATTGCCTATAATTTCGCTTGCTACCTTCGATTTGGAGACTGCCCAGCCATTCCTCTCAATGCCATTGTTTGCTGTTTTGCTGAGCCAAAATGAAGCAGGCTCTCCAAAGAAACCCAGCTAATTCTCCTCTCCAAGGAACACCTTCTATGGACACCTTTCTGCTCCTCTGTAAATTATATTTCAGCTGCTTTGCTGCTGCTGCTCCTCCTCCTCCTCTTCCTCTTCCTCTCCTCCTCCTCCTCCTCTGCTTTCTTGTTTTATTTTCTTGCTTGCTTCAATTGTCATTTAGCTTGCAGTGGCCAGTCATTTTATAGGTGCTTTGCAGGATTAAAGAGGGGCTGTAGACAATTCGGGTTATCTAAATGCATAAATAAAATAAGCATTGTTTTTCTCATGAGCAAGTATGGAATCTCTTGTGCCTTTCATTTACAAATGCCCTTCTCTCTGGCTTTTTCCTAAGTGATGATTCTATTAGAGGCTTCAAGCCTGCCCCATATATGTACATAATACATACATACATACTGTATATATATGCAGTCGCAATTCCTGATCAGTGTTTGTGATTTATTTAATTCGCAGCAGGCAGTGATGTACACTCCCTGCCTTAAGTAGCTGTAAAAGTAATAATAATAATAATAATAATAATAATAATAATAATAATAATAAAAAAGCCCCAACCACTTCTTAACCAAAAGAAAGAATTGATTTTAAATGTCACCAGAAAGTCTTGGGTGTGCTTTGCATTTCAATGAAATCTGTTCCACGTATCACCTTGACTTTGGCTGGATTCTGGGCAGGGGCCAGCAACAATGGCATGGAATTCTTGAGTTGGACGGGATCCTTGTGGCCATCTAGTCCAACCCCCTACTCAGGGCAGGAATCCAAATCAAAGCAGTCCAGCAAGGAGGTTATCCAGCCTCTGCTTGGACGTATCCAGTGAAGGAGAGACCACCCCAGTTCTGGATCATTGGATCTCCTGTCAAACCGCTCTTATTGTTAGGAACTTTTTCCTAAATGTTCCGTTGGAATCTGCCTTTCCATAACTTAAATCCACGCATCCTTGTTCTGAACTCTGAAGTGAGAAAGGAGAGGTCTTGATGTTCTTCCGCGTGACCCTCTTTCAGCGTATTGGAAGAAAGGCCTTAAATTATGGTGCCCAGATATCTAGCCATCTTTGGACAGAACTCAGATCCTCAGAGCTCAGAACTGAGGATCCACAGTTGAAGTCTGTCTGTCTGCTAGGCAATTTTATTTAATCAGCCTTGTAATTTTTCACAATGCCCTAATTTAATATAGTTTTAGGACACTGGGAAATATGAAGAAGGCACTGGGCAGTCCTAGATGTTCAGGGAAGAAAGGAGGCCTGCTGGTGGAGGAAAAGGCCTACCAGAAGACATTTGGTACCATTTCAAAATTGGGGCCAGCTCTGGATGGGTGGCTGTCATGGTAACAATCACTTATCACTAAGAAAACCAACAAACCAGAGGTCTAAGCCAGGGTTTTCAAACATTTTCAGGCTGTGGAACCTCTGATGAAGGTGATAGAAGCACAGTGATAGAAGACTGGCTGTGTTCAAGTGAACTTCTTCAATGGTTGTTGTTGCTGCTCTTCATGTCTCATGGAACCCCATCAAGTTCCCCGGTAGTTTGAAAAACTCTGATCTATATGATTGCTTTGTTAGTTCACAGCTAGCACATTATAGTGAGCCATTGGTCTCTTGGATCCAGCTAAAAACCCCAAGATTACTGTAATGGTATGTGGGAAAGACCTTGGGAGATGGAGTGAAAAGATGCTGCCTAGGGAATGGTCAGATAAGAGAGGGCACAGCCTGCAGATGGATAGTGGGCGGGGCAAGAGGCTCAGAAGAGACCGTCCCTAGTTTCTTGGGCTGTAAAGGAGACAGGGAGGGGGGAGATCTGTACTTCTGACTTGCAAGATTCTGTCAATGTACCTTTACAATAAAGTAGAATGAGCTTATCTGATTGCGTTTCCTGTCTGGTCTTCCTGGTAAGGCTGACATCAATCTTGCAAATCTAAAAGTACAATTCTCCCCCTGTCTCCTTTACAGCTGGAGATACTAGGGAGGGTCCCTCCTGAGCCTCTTTCACCACCCATTATGCAGCTGCAGGCTAGGCTGTCTCTTATCTGAACATTCCCTTGATAGGGTCTCTTGAACCCAGCCTCCCAAGGTCTTTCCCACATACCATTACAATTACATATACCTTGTACAGAATGTTGATCAATGACAATTGGAGTCTGTATATACACTAGGGAAGGACTTAACTCCAAAGAAACTCCTGTCCAACCAATAAGGAAACAAGATAACCCAAGCACAGTATCCTACACAATGTGCAGTTATGACAGCTACCTTCCTAGAAAGGAAACATAGTTTTGATAGGTAAGTTGAGCCAAGGCCCTAATTGTTATTCTACAACAGCATTCTTCAACCTTGGCAACTTTAAGACGTATGGACTTCAACTCCCAGAATTCCCCAGCCAGCATTATGTCCACACATCTTAAAGTTGCCAAGGTTGAGAAACACTGTTGTAAGGTTACATTAAAAGAATCTTGCAAGACTGAAAGTATTTCTCCCCTCCTTTCCTTTTATGCCCTGGAAAACTAGGGAGGGTCCTTTCTGAGATGCTTCTCACACCCTTTTTCCTTCTGTGGGCTGAGATACCTTTTACATGCCGGTTGTCCAGCCTGTAGCTCTCCCTCCTGTCTCCCAAGGTCATTTCCACATTCCATTACAGAACCCCATTAAGGGAGAAAACTGCCCCTTCAGAAATCTTTGGAGCTCCACCCAGAAATCTGGCAGAGAATTGGGGCAGGCTGCTGAAGCCCAGCTCTGCTTTGGACCCAGCTCAGAGATTAGCAAGAGCAGCCTTCAAGTTAAATTCTGGCCATGGCTTCAGAAGGGAAGAGGGACGAAAATTCACAAACGGATGCCCCAAAGTCACAACGTTTATAATTTAAGAAGTAGAGCAAGTGAGCCATGGACCTCAGTGAAAAACGCACACAGCCCACTCCGGGCTCTTTCAAAGGCACCTTCTGGCTTGGTTGCATCCATATGCCGAATCGGAGCCAAAGAGAAACTAGTGACCACTATATTTGGGCGAAGATGAAAAATATCGCAGATGTCTGGATTTTATGCAGTTTCATGCGCTTGTTCTGGCTGCCTGGCTAAAAAGCATTGATTAATTACAGAGAATAACCCAGCATGTTTGAGGCGCCTTTATTTGTGTGTGTTTTCAAGCAAATGACTCTGCAGCATTTCTCACCACGGTCCCCTCTGAACTTTTATTTTAATTGAAAACAGCAACGCGCTGGAACAGCAATAATGAAATAATATGAAAAACAATTGTGGGATGAACCCAGTTAAAATCTGGGGTCTCGTTTCCACATCCTATTAAAGCAACGGTGGAGGAAATGGGTTCCTGTTTCTGCTGCTTTCTATTTTTTCCCCTCTGAATCTCCCCCCCTCCCCCGGGGTACACAAGTGGTTGGTCTCATCCATTCCCCCCCCCTTTCTCCCCTCCCACTGTGAACTGGGTGATTGAAGCCCCGCCCCCTTTTCTACATGCACCGCCCATTAAAAGGGGGCAGGACTGATGGCATGGCTGCAATGGACACCTTGACTTTTACACCTCCACCCTCAGATACCTCTGCTCTGGAAAGATGATTTATAAATTAGCACTCAAGATGGAAAAGAGATTTTGTCTTCCCTGCTTCCTTCTCTTGGCGCACTCCTGGTCTCTCTCAACCAGCCCTGCCAGGTAGACCAGATCAGGAAACGGACTCCCCAGGAAGACTAGAGTATTACTTTAGGGAGAGAGGTGGTAAGTTTGGCTATGTTTTATCTCTCCTCCCTCTTAACACCCCAGTGAGTCAGGGAAGGGCCAGGCTGATCCTCTTCCTAATATTATTTCCCTTCCCAGGGCTTAAGGAATGCTTCTGCCCTTGTTCTGCAACGGTTTCTGAACATCTCCCTCAAGGCCACCTCCATGGCTTTCTCCACCATCACCATGGAACAACCCCACCACCTCCTTTCTCCCTCCTTGTACGTATGGAGCCCTTTAGAATTCACCCACATGTCCTACTTCCCTGGCATGAAGATGCCCCACCAACAGTTCCTCGAAGATGGGAATGAACAACGTCATCTTCAACCCATTCCAGGCCTACTGCATTGGCAGTTCCCACCTACTTTTCCTTGCTGCACATCAAAAGTGGTGCTTTCCCACTTCTTCCAGCACAGGTTGTCCTATGCTCTCTATTGGTGGCACTTCATTTTATTGTAGGCAAAGCCGCTGCTCCAACTGGCTGGTGTGTGCCGCTCAGTGGCCCTCTCCCGTCCATTCAGGGGCAGCTGTCCTCCACAGCCGTTTCTTCTTGGATTACTTGACTGGAAAGAAAGGTGATGACATGAGACTGAGCAAGGAAGCCCTAAAAGAACATGTGCAAGGGCAGGTTAATACACCCAGGAGGACAGAAGTCTAAAGGAAGACCTAAAGGAACTTGACTCTAAACATCTGGCACCACCATTGCTTTCTATCAGAGCCTTCATCTCATAAATGCTGAGAGGATGTTGGGAGCAGATTGACTGATCAGGTTCCATCAGCTTAGTGTTGACTTTAAGCAACTGCATAAGTTGGCCTTGTCCAGGATGATTTGTCCCAGCTTGGTCCTTCCAGTTTTCCAAGGGTCATCCATCACCTCTGAAACTGAGTCCATCCACCTTGCTGCTAGTTGTCCTCTTCTTCTCTTTTCTTTTACCTTCCCCAACACAGGAACTGCTCTGAGTGTGTTGGATCATCTGGCCTCAGTTTCCTTTCCAAAGAGGCAACTTCCTAAGTGATGGATCTCAGGATGATCTCACCCATGGGGTGATCTTCAACTCCTTAAAAGCCAGAGCGAGCAGTGGGATTCTTTCTGAAGGCATGGACCTTGTATGGTCTTTTCCTGGGACTGGAAGCTACTGGGATTTGGTGCTGGAATTCAGTTTTACTTGCCCTAGCTTTCTAAACCTTTTGACCCCTAGGGTCAATGAATATAGAGATGTTAGCAGAGTGACTCTGTGCTTTTATCTCCTTGGCTAAAAGACTGAAATTCTCTATGTAACATGTGTCCTATTAGTAAGACCAGTATTTTTCAACCTTGGCAACTTTAAGATGTGTGGACTTCAACTCCCAGAATTCCCCAGCCAGCATGGCTGGCTGGGGAATTCTGGGAGTTGAAGTCCACACATCTTAAAGTTGCCAAGGTTGAAAAACACTGGGTTAGACTGATACCCTAGGGCTTCTATCACTTCCTCCCTCACCCAGTTCTTCTCTCTTTCTTTTTCTGACTCTAATCAGTGATGTTCAGGGACTTATTTTACTTCTTTTCTCTCCATAATGGAGGAGAGTACATTATAGGCACTTAGCTTAGATGGGATTAGCAATTCAGGTTACCTATCCCGCTGTGATTTCCTAACTACAGTTTGTCCTTATTTTTCTTCCAGGCCAGCACCAGCCTCGAGAATAGAGTCCTATAAAAGTTATGCTCCTAACTTTGGTATTTCTCTTCCCAAGCACTCATTTTCCAAAGCTATCTGCTCCCCAGCCAGAGGCTTCTACAGTATGGGTGGTGTCAAAGAAACCAAGTTAGTGGCTGCGATTGTGTGATCAAAGCCCCGACTCTTTTTTTATGAGTGTCACGCATACATTGCATGTAAAAAAAAAAAAGTGAAGTTTTGATTGTGTGGTTGAGGCTCAGCCCTGCCCCGCAGATGCCCCTGGATCGTCTCATGTTCTTCTCAGCCTCCCGTCTAGCTGTTAAAGTTGAAGGGTCTATTGGAAAAAAAAACCAGATGCAACTCCCTTTAGAACCATGTCAAGTATGATCCAGTTCAGATTGTCAGCATCCCTATTCTCCTCCATTTGAATGTTTAACAACATCAGCAACAATGCACATTGGAAGAATTGCCACTGATCCTTAAATATTTAGTAAGTACTCAGACTATCATAGGACAAATCAACCCAGAGTTCCCCCTCAAGCACAAATGACCAGGCTCAAATTACCCAACTTTGGACACATTGTCCAAAGACCAAGCTCTCTGAAAAAGCTCTGATTGTCATGAGTAAGGATGGCGAGCAGGGGGCTCCCACCCAGACTGTCAAGCGCATGCGTAGCACTGAGGAACTGTTCAGCCATTCAAAGAGACACAGATCGGGACCGCCTTAACCCTTGGGGGTTGTGTGTCTGGGTTTTTCCCACGCTTCTTCAGTTTGTTAGGATTCTTGTTAAGTACTACTAATAAATATTAGAGACCAAGTCCTCGCCTCAGTGTGTTTCCTGGTAATCAGGACACTGATGCTGGGAAAGGTGGAAGAGAAGAGAAGAAGAGGAGGACCAGCAGCAAGGTGGGTGGACTCAGTTACAGCGGCGATGGATATACCGCTAGGAGACCTGAAGGACCAGGTTGGGAATAGATCATCATGGAGGAGATCTACAATATCTATGTGGTCACTAAAAGTTACGATTGTCTTGAAGGCAGATAAACAATTACCCAGTGCCAAGGCCCAGCTCCCTCAAAAAGTCCATAATGCTGGGAAAGGTGGAGGAAAAGAGAAGAAGAGGGCAGCCAACAGCAACCAGCACACTTGCAGGATTGATGCCAGCCTTGCAAGCTAGACCAGAGAGGAAGCCTGGCTAGATGAGCTAATTCTACTTAATTGCAAGGTTACATTGACAGAATCTTGGAAGTCTAAAAGTGCATTTCTCCCCTTGTCCCCTTTAGAGCCTAAGAAACTAGGGAGGGTGTCTTCTGAGCTGCTTGCTCCACCCACATTCCTGCTGTGGGCTCAGCTGCCTTTTATCTGACTGTTCCCTTGGCTGCAGCTTTTCTACCTGTCTCCCAAGGTCATTCCCACCTACCATTACAAGAGGTGAGGAAACTACCACCTTGTTTGCACTTGGAGTAGTGCCCTGCCCTTGACACAGAGTTGGAGAATTTAGAAAACTACAAAATCTAGAGAACTGCATTGATTTCTAATTTCAAATATCCCAATTGGGTGGTGATTCCAACAGTTCCCATGCACCGTGTCCTATCACAGGTTCTTGCTCCCACAGACTCAGAGAAGCATCACTTTAGCCAGTCCTGGACTACCTCCCATTATTTTTGGATATAATATTAGCTTCGCCATCTGCACAGTTTTGCTATTTTATTTAAAAAAAGCAGGGAGGTGAAGAAAGAAACCCCTGGAAAGAAAAAACATCTACCTTCACAATAGGAGTCTGGAGGCTTACAGCCCCACCGAACAAAAGAACTGAATGGCTCAAATTATGTAAAATTGGATTTGATTTTCTGTCGGGGACAGCAATCCAAGACTGCTCAATTTTCTTTTATGTCTGTTGTGTGGATTACTATAGTAACAACAGAAGACTCCCTAATTTGTTTGATTGCAGGCTGAGAGTTGGAGAGGGGGGAAAAAAAAGGATCTTTCTCTCTATTTATTTTTGAGATGTCCATGAAAAATGTTTGGTTTCCCCGGAATCAAACATGAAAAGGAAAAATTGTTCTTCTTTCTGGCTTTGTGAAGTGGTGCAAATAATGGTTTTCTGAACTGTTGATCGGTCCAAGTGTGTTTTTTTAAAATTATCCCTTCTTAAAAAGGGCAGCTCTGCTGTTTCCTTCCTCAAAATATTTGGCAATCAAAATGCTCAATTTCAATTCAGGATGGACCTTAGGATGAAACTGAATCTTGCAAAAATTTCTCAGGCCAGATTCAGGCAGTCATGTTGTTGTTTATTCGTTTAGTCGCTTCCGACTGAAACCATGAGCAACACCATGTCATGACACAAGGACTAAGTGGCACCTTTGTACAATGTGCCATGTTGTGTGTACCACCATACTGGTGTTATTGTGGTTTACTAAGGATGTTGTGAACAGATGTGTTTCAATAATGGTGCTACTATTCAGTGTAAGCTTTACTAATGCTGGAATGGTTTCAGATTGCATTTAGGTATATTCTGGCGTTTGCTGGTGCAAAAGATCTAGTGAACAGTGGTTGAAGATTCACTACTTTAGTGACCTGCTTATTAACAATCATTTAAGTTTTGTTGATTTCAGTGGGTCAGTTTTGGCTGTCTCTAAAACCAACGCGCAGAATGAATTTGCACAACGCAGTCAGGTCAGCCTTGAGGCCTGATTTGGTGCCATGTGCTAATCTTGGTTAGCCTTAACTTTGATTGTTATTTTTGGGCTTACATGTTGCATATCTGGGTCCCGTGAGATTACCAGGACTTGAGATGAAATTAAAGGCAACTTGTGTGTCTGGGAAGTCCCCCCTGTTTGATGGGATTATGAGTCAAGATTTGATCTACCCAGAAAATGGGTTACAGGTAGTCCCCACTTAATGACCATTCGTTTAGTGATGGTTCAGAGTTATGACAGTGCTGAAAAAACCAATTTACAACCCATGCTCACGCTTATGACTATCACAGCGTCCCCGCAGTCACATGATCATGATTTGGGCGCTTGGCAACCAGTTTGCATTAATGACCATCACAGCATCCTGTGGTCATGTGATTGCCATTTTTGACCATCCCAGCTGGTTTCTGGCAAGCAAAATCAATGGGGAACTGCTCGATTCACTTAAGGAACACATGGTTTGCTTAATGACTGCATTTATTTGCTTAATGACTGCCGCAAAAAAGGTCATAAAATCTGGTTGGACTCACTTGATGACTGCTTTGCTTAGCAACCAAAATTCCAGTCTCAATTGTGGTCATTAAGTGAGGACTACCTGTAATTCGGTTTCTTGTATTAGACTGACCAGGCTACTGATTCTGGATGAAGATGTCCTTTAGTGGGGCTTGAGAGTATGGGCTAACTCTGCTGCTAATCCCATCATTCTCTGATTTAATGGACCATTAAACCTGGATTTAATGGACTATTCAGGGAGACGAGTGCTCCTGAAATCCACATATCTTTAAATCAGAATTTGCACAATTAACATCATTTGCATAGTTTCTGTCATCGGAGGAACTACATAGTTGACATTTTTATGTTGTTTGCACCGATGATTTAAATCAACCCAAATGATGTAAGAAGCCGGTGAGGCCAGTGAACGAATTAAATAAATTTATGCAATCAGTACAGAAATCATGGTTTGGATTCCATTCATCTGAATTTCACTGAATGGAGGTCAGTTTACTGTATTCTGTCGTATTGTCCTTTCCGTGGCTTTGATCTCAACTGAAGCGTGTGTGGTTGTGTGCACACAAGTGTGTATGAGCAACATTTTCAGTTCCAGGTTTCGGTGAGAATATGAAAACCCATTGGCTGATTTTCCAGCCTTTGCTACAAAGCTTTGCATTTCCCGACTGCGATTTGGATTTGGGATCAATTCATCCTAGGGAGATGGGCAGTTTTATGAACCCTTGGACGGCTACCACCTGTGCTCGCCCTGGGAGAAAATTGTGGTGGCTACCGGAGTTTGCAGCAGTTCAGAGGAAACTAACCGCATCTACCTTAATCTAGATCCAGCTCATTGCAAACCAGCGGCTACAATACCCTGCATCTAACGGAAGCCATTAAAATATATATATTCTACATTCACACACACAAATATACGTGTACATATACGTGTATGTTTCAGAATTGAAAAACGTACTTGGGTATAAACAAGGATAAGATCCAGCCCTCTCTGAGAAACCAATGCAGGCGATTTTAGGTTGAGGCAACCACTAGATGGCGCCAGAGGAAGACAGCTTTGATCCTGCCCCCCCCGCCCTTTTTGTTTTGTTTTGTTTTGTTTTGCAGGCGAGGTGTGGTGATTGTGGTCTCGTTTGAACTGATGGAAAAGAATTTGCTTTAGCCTTTCTTTCAGAGAATTTCTGAGCAACGTTCAGCAGCAGGCCATGGCCTTCCTGCCTTTGTCTAGTCACAAAATGGCCAACAGCTCATCTGAGCTAGCCGGGTTATCTAACTCGGTTTGTTGACCCAGCTAGGACCCCTGAAATGCAGAGAGGCAAGCCTTCCGTGTCATTAAACTCAGCGGAAGCAGACTGTAGGAGGGGTTTTTTAAGGGCTGCATTGTGGCCTCTGGAAAGCCACCGTAGCTAAGGTTGCAATTTGGGGAGGCAAATGAAAGACCTCCCTTGTAAATGGCAGTATCTGCCTCATTATCTACATCAACTGAAGTATCTGCAATCAATGGCCATCGCTAATGCGATTTTACGCGTCAGGCCTGCCATTAAGAGCTCTGCGTCTAATTCTTCAGAGGTGATTTATAAATGCCTATGTAATATTTGCAAGGAGATGACTTCCCTCCCTCCCCTCCTCCTTTCCCTCCCTTCCCTCCCTCCCTTCCTCTCCCTTTCCTTCTTTCCTTCCCCCCTCCCTCTTTTCCTTCCCTCTCTCCCTCCCTCCCTCGGGAGAATTCTGCCATATGCATCAGGATGTGTTGGAAAGGCACCACTCAAACGGTTGGCCCCACTTTGGTATCTGTCGCATCTCATTTTGTAACTGCTACAATTTGCCTAAAGGTAGGCCTCGTCTGTGGAAAGGTTTCACCGACTAAATGTGTCTGGTATAGGTGATCTCCTCCTCCTCCTCTCCTTCTCCTCGTCTATCTTCTCCTTGTCTCCTTGTCTGTCTCCTCCTCCTCCTCCTCTTTCTCCTTCTCCACTCTTTCTTGTCCTTCTCCTCCTCCTCCTTGTCTACCTTCTCCTCCTCCTCTATCTCCTCCTTCTTGTCCTTCTCCTCCTCGTCTATCTTCTCCTTGTCTCCTTGTCTGTCTCCTCCTCCTCCTTCTCCTCCTTCTCCTCCTCCTTGTCTACCTTCTCCTCCTCCTCTATCTTCTCCTCCTCCTCCTCCTCCTCTATCTCCTTCTCCTTCTCCTTCTTGTCTATCTCCTCCTCCTCCTCTATCTTCTCCTTCTCCTCCTCCTCCTCTATCTCCTTCTCCTTCTCCTTGTCTACCTTCTCCTCCTCTATCTTCTCCTCCTCCTCCTCTATCTCCTTCTCCTCCTCCTCCTCTATCTCCTTCTCCTTCTCCTCCTTGTCTACCTTCTCCTCTATCTTCTCCTCCTCCTCCTCCTCTATCTCCTTCTCCTTCTCCTCCTTGTCTACCTTCTCCTCCTCCTCTATCTTCTCCTCCTCCTCCTCCTCTATCTCCTTCTCCTTCTCCTCCTTGTCTACCTTCTCCTCCTCCTCTATCTTCTCCTCCTCCTCCTCCTCCTCTATCTCCTTCTCCTTCTCCTCCTTGTCTACCTTCTCCTCCTCCTCCTCTATCTTCTCCTCCTCCTCTATCTCCTTCTCCTTCTCTTTCTTGTCTATCTCCTCCTCCTCCTCCTCTATCTCCTCCTCCTCCTCCTTCTTGTCTATCTCCTCCTCTATCTCCTCCTCCTCCTCCTCTATCTCCTTCTCCTTCTCCTCCTTGTCTACCTTCTCCTCCTCCTCTATCTTCTCCTCCTCCTCCTCCTCTATCTCCTTCTCCTTCTCCTTCTTGTCTATCTCCTCCTCCTCCTCTATCTCCTCCTCCTCCTCCTCCTCTATCTCCTTCTGCTTCTCCTCCTTGTCTATCTCCTCCTCCTCCTCTATCTTCTCCTCCTCCTCCTCTATCTCCTTCTCCTTCTTGTCTATCTCCTCCTCCTCCTCTGTCTTCTCCTCCTCCTCCTCCTCCTCCTCTATCTCCTTCTCCTTCTTGTCTACCTTCTCCTCCTCCTCTATCTTCTCCTCCTCCTCCTCCTCCTCTATCTCCTTCTCCTTCTCCTTCTTCTTGTCTATCTCCTCCTCCTCCTCATCCCGCCCCCACTTCTTCTCCCTCCTCCTGGTGCTTTTACATTTCTTATAAGAAGTTGCCAAAAACAACCATTTCTTCATCCGTCAAATGAAACAAAGGCGTCCTGAACCCACAGGTCCCACAGCACTGTGTGTCTGTCCTGCTCTCCTTGCTGCAAGTATGAGAACAGAGAAGGGAAAACGTGGAGAGGCGGCATAGCTCCAGAGAAGTGCGCTGCAAAGGGGATGTGACGGGGCGGGAAGAAGGAAAGAAACACTCGCATTTGATCCACAGGGGTCTGGGGCTGTGACGCATGTGGTGCCCAACTGTGGAAGGGTGGTGTGAACTGATTGCCACTCATTTTAAGCAGTGACGTGAAAGAAGCACCAGAAATTGCCTCCTAATAAGTACCACGTCGTCTGCACTTACCTTGGGCCCTGCTGTGAAATAAGTTGCACTGGCCCAGCATGAACATGGCAATTGTCTAATTGGCACTCCCCGTTCAGGATGTGGTGGAGGCCAAGCGGGAGAATGCACGCATGAGTTCTGTTGTAAGACACAGCAGCTCTGAAGAAGGTGAACCAAGGCAGAAGACAGGAAGGCCTATCAGGATGAAAGGGGATTCTCCAAACTCTAATCTGGTTTAGCAGAAGGAAGCATCTAACTGATCTTGGCTGATCTGGGAAGCTAAGCAGGGTTGGCTTTGGTTAGTTCGTGCATGGGAAGCTACCAGGAAATTCCTGGGCCATTGGCCAGACAGGGAAGGATGAAGAACAGCCTAGAAGAGGACCCACCATTTCTGTGCTTGCGTACTGTTTTCTTGGCAACAACACAGAAATGGTGGGTCCTCCTCTAAGTGATCTTTCATCCTTCCCTGTCTGGCCAACGGCCCAGGAACCAAGCTCAGAGAACACCAAGGGCTCCACAAAACGGTATGGCTAGATCCATGAAGGCACCAGGAGCTGAGTTAGACTGGAAGGAGGTTTGGGTCTGTTTTGGGTTAGTTTGAAGAGCCAAGCAGAGCTAGCCCTTGGATGGGAGACCACCAGGAAATGCCCAGGCTGTATGCTAGGCTGGGAAGTTAAAAACAATCACAGCTGAAGATGATAGCAAACAGTTTCTGTAACATTTTCCCAAAAGCACATGGATGTTGTCATCAAGAGTTTAGAGTATTTGTGCTTTTAACGAGAGTCGCATTGTGCGAGATGGGCAGCCATTTAACTTTGATAATAAAATAAAATAAAATAAAACAATGATCTAATTTAGCTTTTTTCCCCCTCCAGGGTTACAAAGACTTCCAGATCTCAGACTGACACCCAGGAAATGCACGGGCCGGGTTTGCACACAAAGTGCTAAAACAGGATGGGAGAATTTATGATTCACCATGTTATGGGAAATGGACCGTTGACTTAACAGTGAATCAACCCACCATTTCAAGCTATATGGTGAGTTGTTTTACTTCGGTGAGCACAGCAATTGTGTTTTATTTGCTTGAGTTCAATAGTTATATGTTGTGCCATGGGGGCGTGCAAGGGGGCAGGGGAGGAGGTGACACCGCACGCATCATAAGTTCATCGTGGGTGCGACATCAGCATGGCTTTTGCCAGATGCTTATGGGAAACCACTCAATATATAAGCTAATTGGACCATGTCTAAAAATCCAGGGTGGTATCTGACAGTTGTAAGACTTAAAAAAAATTGAATCATAACGCTACAGCAGTGAGGAGTAACAACTTGACTGATTATGTGCCATCAAGTTGATAATCACATAGATACTAGCAACTAGCAACTTGCCTGCACTTTTTAAAGCCTATGAAACATCTGTACTGATTGCCCACCTGCATCCTGTTCTTTCGGTGAGATGTTCTGGCTTAACCCTTTCTGCAGCAATGAATTAACTGAATTAAAATGGAAAGCAGTTAGTGAAATACAGTGGATTGTGGAGTCCTTGGTGCTCTCTGAGCTTGGTTGCTGGCTTGCAGACGTTTCATGACCCAGCTAGGGGACATCATCAGTGCCAGGGAGGGTAGGATTTGCTCCCTGTTTGTATACAGTAGCTTGCCCTATCCATGCTGGTGGGGGTGTCGTTTTCTCCTTGGTAGTTCCTTGACAAGGTATTGGTTGTCTGCTTGATTGTCTCCTTGGTCGTTGCTTGATTTGGGCATTGTTTTCTGCTTGATTGCACACAGCATTCAAAAGAGACAATAAAAAAGCTAAGGAGGAAACACACACACACACACACACACAAAACCCAGAACACATCCCCTCCAGCAGCCGACACCCAGATAAGCAGGGATCAACCCCAGACAAACAATCAGGCAGAAAATTATACTCTAATCAAGGAACCACCAAGGAGGAAACCGCAAAAAAACTGGCAGGGCAAGCAACTGTATATAAACAGGGAGCAAACCCAACCCTCCCTGGCACCGATGATGTTACCTAGTCTGGTCAGGAAATGTCTGCAAGCCAACAACCAAGCTCAGAGAGCACCAGGGAGTCCACAGTTCAATCGTGAGCTACAGAGATTCCCTTCAACTGGATACAGTGACTTAAATGCTTCCCATGTGTTGAATGATATTTTTCTTCTGACAAATTGGGAGAAAATTTTGGATCTGGAGGCTCAAGGGCAAAGATGTGGCTTTGGAGACATAGGCTGAGTAAAGCTGCCTCTGTGTTTTAAAGGGAATATTCATATTTTTCATATATATGTTTTTTTGGCAGGGGGAAGCAAGCTTCACTGAGCATGTATAAAGTGCTCTGGTTGAGAACTGGACAGAGATTGCTTCTATGCATGGAGTTCCTCACCTGTATGACACATATGCTACAGATCAGATGCTGCAGAACCTTAATTGGACTTTTCTTTCATTTTGAGAAGAGGCGCACAGCTCCCTCAGATACTTTCCTCCTTTGCCCCATTTTATTTCGCCGTCAAATTATTTTCGAGTTGGCAGTTCATCGTGTGTCTGTCCACGCTTCCCATTCCTTTCACTTCAAGTAGCAGATCTCTTCCAAAGGTTTTTCATATTCCATAGCAGAAAAGATAACGAGAACAAGAAATGCATGACATTAGCTGAAGGCTGTATGCAACCAGATCTGCAAGAGTGGACCTCATCTGCACCATTCTTGGAGAAGAAGGAGGCCCAGCTGCATCAACGTCACCTCAAACGGAATGGCAATGGAGTGAGCAAAGGAAAATAGAAAACAGAAATTGACCGTCGGAGACGGTGGCTTGAGTTGACTATTTCTAGCAGCTCGAAAAAGACGGCACCAGTAAACTTTCCCCAGAAAACTCAAGATCCTTTTCCAGGATGGTCCCCATCAACTCAAAATCCCATCCCTGTCTGGTCATCTTTTCAGTTCTTTTGATTTCTCTCTCTCTCTCTCGTTTTACTGAAGTGAGCAAAGAAGATGATTCTTGGCCCATATTCTACCTAATCCTGGTTAGAGCTCTTTATGAACCAAATCCTTTCTCAGTGATGCTACTGCCAAAAGACTAAATGCTATCCTAAGTCTTGTCAATCATAGTTCAGAGGCTTCTAGCTTTGGAAGAGACTCCAAGTCCAACCTCCTGCTCGGCAGAAGAAGCCAAGTGAAAGTATCCTCAGCTGATGGGTCTCCAGCTTCAACATCTAAGGAGACCTCATCATCTCTCTGGGTCATTGGTTCCACTGCGCAATTGTTCTTATTGTTAGGAAGGACTCTGCCTTGAAACAGTATGCTGTTTTTCTTCGGCTGCCCATGTTTTCCTGGGAAGAAGAGCTTCACGTTCTTCTCTGCTTGCCGCATCCCTGTTCAAGTTGAGTAACCCATTGGGAAAACAGAGGAGGCAGCTTCTGCTCTAGTTCAGGCGTGGTCTCGTCCAGATGGTCAATGTCCCCATCCTCCTCCATTTGTATGTTTAATTCTCACTCTGTGAGGATGTGAGAATCATCATCATCGCTGAAATACTTGCCACCCGCCCCTAGCTAAGGCCTGGTTAAATATTTACATGTACTCTGGCTTAGCTTCAGCAAGTTCCTAACCAAAGGAAATAGATGCCCATTTTAAAAAGCAGAGCAGAGCTGTAGAAAAGAGGAATTCAGAAGGAAGGGGTGCCTGTTTGAGATGACAGATCTTCACCACCTTCAGTGGGACGTACCTGGAAGAAAATGATGTCCTAGCCTTCCTTGTCCATCCTTTTGCAAAGGTCCTGTAATGGTAGCCACAGACTGGACAACTGGCACATGCAAGGTGTCTCAGCCCACAGGAGGAGAGGAGGGGTGGGAGGCGTCTCAGAAGGGACCCTCCCTAGTTTTCCAGAGAGTGAAAGGAAAGGAGGGGAGAAATACTTTCAGTCTTGCAAGATTCTGTTAACGGAAACTTACAACAAAGACAGAGCTAGTACCCCTGGGTGTGCTTTTTGTCTGGACTACCTCGCAGGGCTAACATCTGAAATGTTTCCCACACCCTCCCTCCTTTGGTGGGCTGAGATATCTTTTACATGCTGATTGTCCCATTGGTGGTTCTTCCTCCTGTCTCCCAAGGTCATTCCCATGTACCATTCCAGCTCCAAGTCTCACAGCTCAGGGAAATAACTGGAGGCAGTCTAATATTTAACTTAGAAGGTATACAGGTAGTCCTCACTTAAGGACCACATTTGGGATGAATTTTGGTTGCTAAGTGAAGCAGCCATGAAGTGAATCCAACCCAATTTTACAACCTTTTTTGCGGTGGTCGTTAAGCAAATCACCATGGGTGTTAAGTGAACCACATGGTCGTTAAGCAAATCACATAGCTCCCCATTGATTTTGCTTGCCAGAAGCCAGCCAGGAAGGTCAAAAATGGTGATCATGTGACCACGGGGCACTGCAATCGTCATAAATGCGAACTGGTTGCCAAGTGCTGAAATTGTGATCACGTGACTGCAGGGACACCGCAATGGTCACAAGTGTGAGGACTGGTCGTAAGTCATTTTTTTCAGCATCGTTGTAAGTCCGAACCATCACTAAATGAATGGTCATTAAGCAAAGACTACCTGTAAAGGAATTTAGAGCCACTAGGGAAGTGTGAGAAACAAACTCAAAACAACTCCACCTTGATTTTGCTTAGGGTGGGACAGAGAGAAACTTGGAGAGGCTTTCAAGGATGATGCCAGCCTTTCGAGGTAGGCCAGGTCAAGAAACAGACACGGCAGGGATTCTAGGAATGCTACTTTATTGTTGTAGGGAATTGTAACAGACTCTTCAAAGCCTTTCCAAATTATTATACTGGGGGGAGAAAGGAGAGTGTGCTTTCCCCACTGCCTTCTGCTCATGGAGGAAAGACAGTGTATGAACAGTCCTCGTTGTTATCCACTTGAAAAAAGTGTGCATGTATAACTTTGTAAATAACGCCTCGCAGCTAACCAAGTGGGCTGCAAACTCATTAAATCCCAAACAGTAAATCCACAATCCACCGCACTGGCAGTATTCATCTCTCCCCAGGGGCCAAAGCCGGTAATTGCTTCACTCTTCTTTTCACTTCTGTTTTGGCTCCTCGCTTGGGTTAGACCACGGGAGCTGCTCTGACACTGAGGTGGAGCGGGATCAGCTGATTCCGGCTTTCCTTTATTTCCAACCACATCCATGTGCAGCTCCCCACTGGTCTCAGGGGCAGGTTGCAAACTTTACTACAGGAAGGAGGCTGGCATCTTGTACCTGAACGCAACCTGGAAAGCCGGTCAGTTCTGCCTCTCTGCAGACAGTGTGAACGATAATTCAGCCAGGAGATTTGGCTTGGTTTTGGGCTGTGTGTGTGTGTGTGTGTGTGCGCACGCCGCACTACTGAAAACAGCTGCGCAAATGGAATACCAAGGTGGCTGGGGAGAAAAACCCAGTGGTCCCTGAGCTGCAGTTGCCTTAGTGACAAAGAGTGACAAAGAGTGGGGGCTGTTTTCATCCATTGCCTGCCCTCTGGCTGTGGGGTGTGCACCTGGAATGCTATGCTGCCTACCCCCAGCTCTCTCCAGAGACAGATGGATAGATACACACACGCACAGACAGGCATAGAGAAAAACGGAGAGAGACAGGGATAGAGAAAGTGGAAAGATAGAGGAAGGAAGGTGGATAGATACTGTAGCTGCCTAGACATGTATTGAGAGAAACAGACAGAGATAGGAAGAGAAAGAGAAAGAGATATATATAGTATAGATTTTCTGTAAATATATACTGTATATAGAAAGAGGGATGGATGGATGGATGATTAGATAGATAGATATTCAGACAGACAGACAGACATAGATGGATAGATGGGAAAAAGAGAAAGTATAAGATGGATGGATGGACGGATGGATGGATGGATGGCTGTCTAGATAGTGGATGGCTGACTGGCTGGCTGGCTGGCTGGCTGTCTAGATGATGGATGGATGGATGGATGGATGGATAGCTGGATGGATGGATGAACAGATGGATGGATGGATGGATGGATAGATAGATAGATAGGAAAAATAAAGTATAGGATGGATGGATGGATGGATGGATGGATGGATGGATGGATGGATGGATGGATGGATGGATGGATAGCTGGATGGATGGATGGATGAACAGATGGATGGATGGATGGATGGATGGATGGATGGATGGATAGATAGGAAAAATAAAGTATAGGATGGATGGATGGATGGATGGATGGATGGATGAATGGATAGCTGGATGGATGGATGTACAGATGGATGGATGGATAGCTGTCTAGATGGATAGGTAGATAGATTAGAGAAAGTGTAGGATGGATGGATGGATGGCTTAGATAGATAGAGATGACAGAGATAGAGATAGAGATTAGAGAGGGAGAGGGAGAGGGAGATAAGAGAGTGCAGACAAAGCAGGGGAAGCCCGCATAGCCTAGTTCCTTGAACTTTTTCCAAGCCTTTTACCTGCAGCCATAAGAGGCAAGTGCATTTTCCTCTGAACGATGAAGAAATGTGGCATAGCTGGGAGAGTTTCTGCTCTCCTCTCGCACTGTGACTGTGTGCGCGCGTGTGTGTGCTTTCCCTCCAAGGATGAATCAGGGAGGGTGTGTCCATGTTGCTTGTGCGCGATTAAGGAAAAAAAGAAAAGAGAATATTTTAGCCCAGGGATGGGGAACTTTTGCCAGCTGGAAGATGCACCTCATTTCTGAAACACTTTTAAGGTACCGCCAGCCAAAGGCCACCAGGCACCTGGAGCCATCACCTTACAGAGACTTCATCAGAGGGGATGAAGATGTCCTGAAATCTTCAGCCTGGCCTTTTCTCTTTTTTATGCTTAGGTTACTCAGATGATGGACCATGGTTGCCTATTGCTAAGTTCACTCAGTTTCTCAACCTTGGCAACTTTAAGACATGTGGACTTCAACTCCCAGAATTCCCCAGCCAACACACTTGATTTCTTGAAATTCTGTCAAAATCTTAACAATCACTTTTTAAAATTTAGAGGCATTTTTTTTTACAGGCTGCCTTCAGTAGAATCTCTTCTTCGCTGCATCTATCCATCCATCCGTCCATCCATCCATCCAGCTATTCACCCATCCATCCGTCCATCCATCCATCATCTAGGCAAGGAGGGGTATCGGGGGGGCGTGGTCAAAAATTCAAGATGGCGGCCATGCCCACATGATCGAAACTCCACCCCTTTTTAGAGGTATTGTCCATGTGGCACCTGTAAAAAGGAACAGGGCTCCAATCATGTGGATATGGCTGCCATTTTGACCTTTTTGACCCTCTTGTGGGTACCTCTATAAGCCAGCTTTGTTGACACTAACATTTACAGTCTCCGGTTAAGAGAAGATTTTTCACATCACCGGCTCCCAGAGAGACATTTTTGTCGGTGATACATGGGGTAGAACATGTGTCCAAAACATGAACTATAGATTCTCCATAAAAATCAGTAGCAAGTTTCATTCCATGGCTAAAATTTTAAGATCTAAAATTTTAAGATCTAAGCCAGTGTTTCTCAACCTTGGCAACTTGAAGATGGGTGGACTTCAACTCCCAGAATTCCCAGCTGGGAAACACTGATCTAAACAGTGGAAGGAACTACAGATCATCTAATACAATCTGTACCATTGTTTTGATTTGGAAAAGGGACCCGCTTATTTTGGATAACAGCTCAATTTGGAATTCTATTGGTGGGGGGGGACCCACACATTTCTGCACATGTGCAGAAGGATCTGAATAGTCCAAATTGATTTGAAGGTGCTTCATTTAATAGTTCAATTTAACTTTCCAACTTGCTTTGGTTGATTTAAGTCAGAAATATGACTGAACTGCCCTCAGATCATCTCAAAATGAAAACTTCAGAGAATATTACGGAGCGGTGCCTCCTGTGTTAGAACAAGTTGGGAATAAAAGTGAATAAAAGTGATTGCTTCATGAGCCTCAAAAGATGATAGATCTTTAAATGGGTACACATTTTAACACTTTATCCCCAGAATCTACCCAATGATGTCGTCAACTAGGCCAGACTTCAAAGCAATCTCAAAAAAAAAAAATCTGATAGGCACAGCAAATGGAAAAGAGTAATTTATTGAAAATCGACTTTATTCATGGCAGCCTTCATTGGTTTGGCTAAATTCTGGGCAGCTATTCCAAAAAGATGAACATTCTCCTGCTTCATTGAAGTCCATGCTGGCTGGGGAATTCTGGGAGTTGAAGTCCCCACATCTGAAAGTTGCCAAGGTTGAGAAACACTGGTTTAGAGAATACAGACTTGGTCAAACTCAAGGGGCTATTGTCTTTGTGGTACTGCTCCATTATATCATAGATTCTCCCTCACCAGCTTGCTAAATGACATGCTACGCTGCTGTAGCTAATCAAATATGCTATTTTTGAAGTCCATATAAAGCAGGGGTCCCCCAACTCTTCAGCTCATTGACCTCTTCATGAAGTTCTAGATGGTTCATTGACCCCCAAACATGTATTGTATGAAAATAAATTAATAAGTACTACTTTAATTAATAGGACTATGTCTAATAATAACAACAACAACAACAACAACTCAAGACCACTCTCACTGGCAGCTGACCACCCAACGAAGTCTTGCCATTAGCCACCTCACCTTCAGGAATAAGAAGCTTATAGCGTGGAGCTCTACAGAGACCCCAAAAGATTAATTGTCCCCAATCAACCTTCTACCATATATTGACCACCTATTGATTCCCAGACATTTACTGACCCCCCTTTTGATCCCCCAGCCATTGATTGATCCCTTTGGGGGACCCTGATATAAAAGTTTTGCATCCTCCCCTGTATTCGGTTAGCCTCGGCCTCCTCTGATATTGTTAATTTATGCTTCAATGAAAGAGGGTGTCTGATCCCTGGTTTATGACTGCAATAAAGATTTGATTGAGTGATTGATCCCTGTCATTTAGGAACTTTTGGAAAAATTGCTCCTACATGGCACTCTGCAGGAATAATATCTGGATTTTTTTTTTAGGACTGTTTCTCCCCTATCTTTAAACATGAGAGGGGATAATGACATTCTTTCATTTATTTAGGGGTGAGGGGTCCAAGAGATGGGTGGGATTTCCCTGTTTTTGCATTGCACATGGAATCATCAGATTGTGGAGTTGGAAGATCACAAGGATCATCTTGTCCAATCTTCTGCAATGTGCAGGAAAACCATCCGCAAGAGGTGACCATCCAGCCTGTTCTTGAAAGTCTCCAGAGGTGGAGGACCCATTATCTCTTAGGCAGACTGTTTCACTCTTGTATAGATCTTACCATCAGGATTTTTTTCTGATATTAAAATGAAATCTAGGTAGATGCATCTTATGCCCATTATTTCTGATTTAAGTTTCTTTGACAGTGGAAGAGAGTTTGGGACACTCTTCTCCATGGCTCTCTTTTAGGCACAGCTATCATGTCTCCTTTCTTCAGAGGGAACATCTCAAGATCTTTCAACCTGCCCTCATAGGGGGTGTTCTCAAGTCCCTGTGTTATCTTTCCCACTCTCCTTGGGACCTGTTCAAAGCCATGAACATCTTTCAAGAAATGTGGTGTCCAGAATAGTACATAGTACTTCAACTGGGGTCCTACCACTGCAGAGGAGATGGGTACAAGGACTTCACACATCTTTGATACCACCGCTTCTTCAAATATGTTCCAGAACTGCAAAACTGTCTGTTCTCCAAAATAGCTGTAGCCTCCTTGGCTTCTCCCACTTCCATTCAACCCCGAGGGATGACTTCAGGAGAGAATTTTTTCCAAAAGCATTTTCAGATTGGCAGCCAGGGAAACTTTGCAGGGATAGAAAGAGGGCTCATCAAAATCAGGGCCATCAACAACAGCGCTCTCGGCCCCCACCAGCAAGAAAAGCAACTTCAGAACCACCATGAGAAATTCCAGATAAATTATCAAGCTGGCTGAGGAGGCCAAAACAAAAATGTAAATGAAAACCAAACCATTTTGTTGTTGTCGGGGAAGAAAACATAATTTGTCCCAGCATTAAAAAAATAGCTTCGTATGTTGTTCAATCCAGAAAGTAGCTGATGGAGGCAGCAATGTCCCTGGGGGAGGTCAAAATCTGCAGGATGGAAGCATGTCATTGTGGTCAAAGTCCCACTATTTGTTCATGCATATTTAATCCTCTTAAATTATTATAATTCTGCACCAAAGTCTTTTGTATACCTTCCAGTGGCTCTCCTTCAATTGCAACTTTCTGTTATCCCTAAATAGAATATCCTTCTATTATTTTTTAAATATTTTAATTAGCACGCAGGTTGTCCTTTAAAAAAAGGAAAATATTGAGAGAATAAAACTGAGGTGAGAAGAATAATAGAAAAATAAAAGACAAGCTTAGGGAAAAAGCAGGCAAGGCCACCTTTTGTCTGACAAATCTGGATCAAGCTGAACTTGGCTGATTTCTGAAAGCTAAATAAGCTCAAAGCTAGCTCTTACTGGGATGAGAGACCACCAGGAAATCTTAGAAAATGTGGAAAAGAAGACAATGGCAAACCGCTTCCATACGATGGCCGAGAAAACAACACAGGTTCATCTGTGAACTTGCAGGACATTAAATTTGACATTGGACTGATGGGTCTGCCTAACATCCCGGCTCTGTCTGAGAATTAGTAAAAGAAAAGGTTCTCTGGATGGCATAACACAAGATGGCTTCTTTCAACATTTACAGCAGCCAAATACAGTATATATCCCCTTTTTGTTTTACTCTGAAGCAGAGTTTTTCAAACCTCAGCAACTTTAAGACTTGTGGACTTCAGCTCCCAGAATTCTGCTCGAGATCCAGGTCCTTCACCTCTCACCACCATCACTCACCCAGTCTTGGGCATCCAACAAACACAATGCCCAGGCATTTTGACCCATCTCTTCTTGATTCAGCTTTTCCTGGTGGCAAAGGGTGGCAAAGAGTTGCAGAAAAGAGAAAAGTGAGGAATGAAGAGATGCAGGGTGGGATAGGGGAGAAGGAACGACAACATCTTTCAACTTTCAGGGTTGCGTTAACCAGATGGCCTGTCCTAACAGTCAGGAACCACGCTGAGACAAGGAATCAGTCTCTAGTGTTTATTGCTGCTACATAAGACAGAAAATCCTAACAAACTGAAGAAGCGTGGGAAAAACCCAGACAGATAAACCCCAAAAGTCAAGGCGGGTCTGATCTGTGTCTCTCTGAATGGCTGCTCAACTCCTCAGTACTACGCATGCGTTTTCCCCCCTGGATCGAGGCCCCCTCCTGCTCACCATCAGTGCTCGTGACATCGCCCATTTTGACTTCACAGTGATGGGAAGTTTTAAGTACAGAGGAAGGGAAAGATTGGGACCCGGATCAGCCCACCGTATGATGTCGAGGTTCCATGGCAGGACTGAGCCACTTGGAAGAACATCCTTCTTTTGCAAGTGTTTCCCCCTGCATCGTTCTAAGAAGCCGTGCTTAATTATGTTTCTATTTTAAAAAATGCATTCAGGTCATGATGGGAGGAAGAGAAGTAATGGAGTGTCCTGGAAGCGTGTGCTGTGAAGCAAAGCCCCATTTTTAAGGGTCTCTTTGAAGCTTGTTGGCTTCGAAGTTTCACAAGCATGGATAGACAAGGAGGAGGAGGAGGAGGAGAAGGAGGAGGAGGAGGAGAAGATAGCTGAGGAGGAGGAGGAGGAGAAGATAGCTGAGGAGGAGGAGAGGAGGAGGAAGAGGAGGAGAAGATAGACGAGGAGGAGGAAGAGGAGGAGGAAGAGGAGGAGAGAAGGAGGAGGAAGAGGAGGAGAAGATAGACGAGGAGAAGGGGAAGGAGGAGATAGACGAGGAGGAGGGGAAGGGGAAGATAGACAAGGAGGAGGAAGAGGAGGAGGAAGAGGAGGAGAAGATAGATGAGGAGGAGGAGAGAAGGAGGAAGAGGAGAAGGAGAAAGATGAGGAGGAGGAGGAGGAAAGGAGGAGGAAGAGGAGGAGAAGATAGCTGAGGAGGAGGAGGGGAAGGAGAAGATAGACAAGGAGGAGGAAGAGGAGGAGGAAGAGGAGAGAAGGAGGAGGAAGAGGAGGAGGAGAAGATAGACTAGGAGGAGGAGGGGAAGGGGAAGATAGATGAGGAGGAGGAGCAGGAGGAGAGGAGGAGGAAGAGGAGGAGAAGATAGACAAGGAGGAGGGAGGGGGAGGAGGAGGAGGAGGGAAGGGAAGATAGATGAGGGAGGGGAGGAGGAGGAAGAGGAGAAGGAGAAGATATCTGATGAGGAGGAGAAGGGGAAGGGAGATAGATGAGGAGGACCTGCTAACCCTGATGCATCCTATGGGTCCATCATTAGCGGGGGTGGGGGAGTGGTCCTGGTTGGCTTATGTGGCACTCAGGGGACTGTACAGGGGTGCAGAAGAGTCAAGATGGTGAAGCAGAAGAGAAGCCCCACCCCTTTTGATGAGCATACAGTGGGGCAAGGCTTGATCAGCAGGTCGCAGCCTCCATTTTAAGTTTTTTGAACCTCCCCTCCTGGAATCCCCTCCACAAATGTTTAATTTTTTACATCAGGGAGGGAGGGAGGGAGATTTTACATCAGGGAGATCCTTAGAATAAAACCGCAAGCAGTTGTGTTAGAAGAATAATGGCTGTGGAATTGAGAGCCTTGATTCAGGGGTTGTGGCTAAATGCCACAGAGAATCTTTTCCACCGCAGCTGGGTCAGCTCCTTTTAAAGGCGCTTGAATCACTGCTCGCCACAATGTTTTATGGCACAGCAAGCCATATCCTGACTTTCTCCAGTCTGGGTGGTCCCCTTCGTCTATCTCCTCCTCCTCCTCCTTCCCTTTCTCCTCCTCCTCCTCCTTCTCCGTCTCTTCCTTCATTTCTCCTTCTCCTTCCCTTTCTCCTTCTCCTTCTCTTCCTTCATTTCTTCCTCTCCTTCTCCTCCTCCTTCTCCTTCCCTTTCTCCTCCTCCTCCTCCTTCCCTTTCTCCTCCTCCTCCTCCTTCTCCGTCTCTTCCTTCATTTCTCCTTCTCCTTCCCTTTCTCCTTCTCCTTCTCTTCCTTCATTTCTTCCTCTCCTTCTCCTCCTCCTTCTCCTTCCCTTTCTCCTCCTCCTCCTCCTTCTCTGTCTCTTCCTTCATTTCTTCATCTTCTCCTTTTCCTTCTCCATCTCCTTCCCTTTCTCCTTCTCCTTCTCCTCCTCCTTCTCCTTCCCTTTCTCCTCCTCCTCCTCCTCCTCCTCCTCCTCCTCCTCCTCCTCCATCTCTTCCTTCATTTGTTCCTCTCCTTCTCCTTTTCCTTTTCCTTCTCCATCTCCTTTCCTTTCTCCTCCTCCTCCGTCTCTTCCTTCATTTCTTCTTCTCCTTCTCCTTCCCTTTCTCCTTCTCCTCCTCCCCACAGAACAAATAATTTTAATACCATTTTCCTTTCTGTAGCTACGGAATATCTACACGATACAAAACCGGCATGGTCTTTGTTGTATGTGAAAATCATAAATAGGAGAGTCAAAATTTCACAGAGCCTTACAACCCTCTTTGCAAATTATTCCGTTCCCTGCAAAACAATTTCAGAAACAATCATACTTGTAAGTACACACACACATAAAATAAATTGTAAATTTGCTGCCAGTAATTTCTGAGCTGATAACATGAATAAATCTTTCTGAATTAAAGGCAGAAATAATTTTAATACCATTTTCCTTTCTGTAGCTAGGGAATATCTACACGAGACAAAACCAGCATGGTCTTTGTTGTATGTGAAAATCATAAATAGGAGAGTCAAAATTTCATGAAACATTACCACCCTGTTGTTTGCAAATTATTCCTTGTTCCCCACAAAACAATTTCAGAAACAATCATGCACACACACACACATAAATTGTAAATTTGCTGCCAGCAATTTTTGAGCTCATAACTTGAATAAATCTTTCTCAATTAAAGGCAGAAATGTGGAAAACTTATTAGTTTCATAAAGATGCCTTTTACGTATCTTCCCCCAAACCCCTCCATACTTGCTGGATATTTTCTGATGCATCAGATGATCCCTCACTTGATCAGTGTTTTGTAAAGTTATTCAGAAAAGTGTTTGGATTGTAATTATTCATTTTAAAAAAAATTGTACTTGTTCTGTTATGAGTAGGGTTTTTTCCCTTCCAAATTTCATTTTCATGTTACCACTTTGCTGCAGATATTTTAATCTATTGGATGGTCTTGAAAGCCAATGAGGATCATTCAGTTGTGGCAGGTCACAAAGGGAATCAAGGGACAAACAAGCACACTCATTCTGCCTAACAAAGTGTTGATTGTATTTCATACCTGGACCTTATATTTTGTGATTTTTATATTTTGTTGATTTTGTATTTTGTGATTTAAAAAAAAAAAGTTATATGGCTGCACATTGTCTTTTATTTTTATCCTGGATTTTGGAGGAGAAATTGAATGCTATTCAGAATTGGCTCTGATTTGAGTGGCTTATAAGACAAGCTGGGAAGAAGGAAGGGGGGGGAAGGAGGGAAGAAAAGGTGAGAAACAGAAAAAGGAAGGAAGGAAGGAAGGGGAAGAGAAGGAAAGGAAAGGAAAGGAAAGGAAAGGAAAGGGAGAAAGAAGAAAGAAAAAGAAAGGAAGGAAGGAAGGAAGGAAGGAAGGAAGAAAGAAAGAAAGAAAGGGAGGGAGGGAAGGAGGGAGGGAGGGAGGAAAAGGTGAGAAAGAGAGGGAGGAAGGGAGAGAGGGAGGGAGGGAAAGGTGAGAAAGAGAGGGAGGAAGGGAGAGAGGGAGGGAGGGAAAGGTGAGAAAGAGAGGGAGGAAGGGAGAGAGGGAGGGAGGAAAAGGTGAGAAAGAGAGGGAGGAAGGGAGAGAGGAGGGAGGGAAAGGTGAGAAAGAGAGGGAGGGAGGGAAAGGTGAGAAACAGAAAAAAGGAGGGAGGGAGGAAGGAAGGAAGGAAGGAAGGGAGGGAGGGTTTGAAGAGGTAGTTTCTCTTTTCTAGTTGAGGCTCAAAACTCTGGCACATTTACAGCTGCAGCAGCACCCCTCCAGTTACGCCTACCTGGATCACCAGCCTCGCAAGGAAAGATGTGTCCCTTTCAATGTCAATTTTTCAGTGTCACCAGAATCAGAGGCTACCCTGACATTAGACCGTTTTTTTCCCCCTGGATGAGCTTGTCAGAGCCATGATTTACATATCCCAGCATACAAATGACAAAAGTGTCAAGTCTCATTTTCCAGGCTGCTGAGAACAGAACTGTTCACCCAAAAGACAGCAGTGGTGAGGCATTCAGAACTTAGCACTGGCATGATTTGATAGGGGTGCAGTATTGGGGGGTTCAAGAACTCAGGGGAAATGCAAATGTGAGATGCTGTCCCCAGGAAAGTCTCCCAGCTCCAAATCTTTCAGCAGGATATGGTCAAAAAAGTCAGCATGGCAGCTGTAATAGTGGAATTGAACCCACACAACACACATTAAAAATGGACAGAACCTGGATCCCACCACTGTGGCCACCATCTTGGTTCTTTTGACTGTGCCCTGTGGGTGCTCCTGTCCAGCTCTGAAACCCAGAGACTCATCCCCAAAGTTTTAAGTTTGATTTGAAGGGGAAGGAAGGAAGGAAGGAAGGAAGGAAGGAAGGAAGGAAGGAAGGAAGGAAGGAAGGAAGGAAGGAAGGAAGGAAGGAGCAACTTTCCTTCGACCTCCAGCATCATTCCCATCTCACATCTTTTGCTTATTTTTTACTGATTACAGCAATTTAAATATCACCTACCACTTGATTCTAGGTAGTCTATACTTCTAAACCCACATCAGTCCAGTTCATGGGACATAACTGATCAAACAAATAAATTTTATTGTTTGTATCTATTGTTATAGTATTAATTTTATTGTAAACCACCCAGAGTCGGTTTATTCGTTGAATAATAAATAACTAAACCCGCAGACTTCTCCAACCACCATCAGCTACCAGAGATTCTCCAGTCCAAATGCCTTATTTAAGGGGAGTGTTTCCACAGCTTCTTTGTGGGCGTCTGGGGAACAGTCCCTAAGATGACATGGGAAAACTAAACTGGCTGATTTTCTCCAAGGTGGGTATTATTGCCCAACATCCTGTATCTCCAGCGTTCATGTTATTGTTAGGGTTTACGTCATCTCCTGAGGGCAACTTGGTGCTGGAACCTACGCTGCTTCTCTTCCAAGCCATCCTCAGCTGTTCCTAAGCCAATTTCAGAAATTCCAGTCTGCATCTCAGCGGGGTTGGGGTGCTGCTCAGCATAGGCTAAGGCCTCATTGACCTCTTGCTGACCAGCCTCTGCGTGGACAAGTCCACCAGTCAACCTGTGCCTACCTTCTCCTTCCAGGGATTGCTCCCTCCTCACTAGACCCCATACCTTTCCTTTGCTTTCCCAGATGTTCACACATCTGGATTCCTTCACAGCCCCTTCCCACTATCTCCTTTTCCACTAAAGCAGACCCTGTCTTATTTATTTCCCCTTGAGGTACTATTGCTGCTAATAATCCAGTAATCCAACAACAGGGAATAGGTCTCCTGTTTTGTCCCTGAGCTCATCTAGAGGAGGGTTTCTCAACCTCAGCAATTTTAAGAGGTGTGGACCAACTCCAAGAATTCTTGGAGTTGAAGTCCACACCTCTTAAAAGTTGCTGAGGTTGAGAAACCCTGCTCTAGAGATCCATGGAAACTTTTTAGCAAGGAAGGACTGGTCTCCTACAGCTATGACTCTGGACTGGACTGCATAGACTTCTGGCTTCTGTAGATCTCTGACCTCTGTAGACCCCTAAATTCTCAGCTTCGACCTGTATATTGTGGCACCAGCACTGCATCCTGCCTACCAGCCAAGATCTCACCTTCACTGAATATTTTCGGTCACTTGTGTGCAAGCACCCTACCCGTCTTCGTGCTGGAATTGCAACCCCATCACTGAACCTGTTGTATCATTCAATGAGACCTACGCGGGCCCCAGCTCTTGACTGCTTTTATTGAATGCCTGTAATAAGGCACATGCTGGTGGAGGAGACAATCTCTTCCTCTTCTAATATCCTTGAGTTTGATGGTGGGTCATGGCCACCACCTTGACTCTTTTGACCACCTCCCATGGATGCCCCAAAGTTAAGATAACCTAAGAATATAGAAGTGTGGTCCACATATAAGCAAAGCGCAAGGGAAAGGTTACAGCTATAATTTGGAGCATAGCTGTAGAAAGACTGGGCAACACTTGGTCTGAGATGGCATGAGGACCTCTGCCTTGGGCAGGGGGTTGGACTAGAAGGCCTCCAAGGTCCCTTTCAACCCTATGGTTCTATAAAATGGAAGGGTCCAAGACTGACGATAAATCTTTGATTCTGGCATTAAGATAGAGCCATCAGAGAGAAAATTGAAGGACAGAAAATAACCCATCACATTACTGGGTTAAGAGGTGAGGATAAAGCAGGGTAAAGCAAAGGAAATGGGGGGGGACGGAATCTGGAATCTCAGATTTAATCACAAAACATTCGGAAATGTTTTCATAATCAAACGACCCTGTTCCTGCTGGAGGCTGTTATTAGCCACAAACTGAAGCTATGAATAAGTTGGGCTGGGGGGGGGGGACATATCCCACATTCCCTGTTTTGGCTGCTTCTTCTGCTAAACTCGCCAGCTCCCCCCGCCCACCCCGTTTGGGGGTTGGCCAGAAAGTATGTTCAGTCTAGCAGCATGACATAGCACTAATAAATAAAATGGGGGCTTCTGGATGGGTTGTTGATGGCATGAATATAAATGAAATTTGGAACAGCAATATTTGGACAGCCCAGCCAAAAAAAAGAAAAGAAAAGAAAAGCAGGGGGGAGGGGAAGGGATGCATCAGAGGCAGACAGCCAATTTGGAGGGTTTTGGAAAAGAGTGTGATGTCTTTGTGGACGAGAGCTTTACCCACGGCTGTTAAACTTGATGACTATGTGCCAAGCGCCTTCAGGGGCACACGCACAAAATTGCTGCCACAGTGGGCATGGGCAACCTATGCTCTCCTTCACCCCTTGTAGCCCCTTCCCTCCCACCCTCCCTCCCTCCCTCCTTCCTTCCTTCCTTCCTTCTCCCTCCTCCTTCTTTTCCTTCTTCCTTCCTTTCCTCTATCTCTCTCCTCCTCTCCTTCTCCTTCTCCTCTGCCTTGTCTATCTTCTCCTTTCCTTCCTTCCTTCCTTCCTTCCTTCCTTCCTTCCTTCCTTCCTTCCTTCCTTCCTTCCTTCCCTCCCTCCTTCCCTTCCTTCCTTCCTTCCTTCCTTCCTTTCTCTTCCCCCTCCCCCCTTCCTCTCCTCTCCTCTCCTCTCTTCCTTCCCCTTCCCTTCCCTTCCCTTCCCTTCTCCTCCTCTGCCTGCCTGCTGACAGCTGTGGTTTTCTGTGGCTGATGTGGCTTTCTGTGCCTGTAGATTTATTGACCATTAAGACGAATAGGTGCAGGAACAGCCTTAGAAGCCTTTCGATCTTCTCCGCTTGATTAGACTGATACGCTTGGGCTTCTCTCTCTCTCCCTCTCTGCCGCCTTTCTTCTTCTCTCTCTCTCTCTCTCTTGTCTCTTCAACGCAGGTTTTTGCTCTTTCCCCCGCAGTGCTGGACTTGCCAAACAGTCCCCCTGCAGAGAGCAGGCCAGCCCCCTCCTTCCAGGGATTTTCAGTAGCTCACTGTGCCACCTTCTACTTTTTCACTCTCATATTTTTACTCTTGTGACTGCTAATTGATTTTTATTCTTTCTTGTGCTGCTTGCATTTTAATCCTATTGTCTCCTCCTCCTCCTTTTCATATCTTGAACATTGAAGACGGTCATGAGATTGTGGTGGGACAGAACTCCAGTAAACCAACAGACAAGCAAAGAAATAAAATCTGCCTTTCCTTTCTGGCAACTACCAGCTGCTTTCTTGCAAAAAGGATATTCCTGGTTTTCCCTTTGCATGCTTTCTTCCTGCATTGAGTTGTAACCTTGTAATGCTTTCTTTAAAAAAAAAAAATGCCTTGTTCTGTTTGGAAAAAAAACTAGCCATAATTGAAATGGGAGGCATAGAGGCTGGTGGTCCATACTGTATCATCTGCAAGTGAGGAACAAGAACGGAGTGTCTATCCTCCTGTTCTTTTTTTTTCTTTTTTTTTGAGCTTCCTGGATTTATCTGGTTAGCCACTGTGGGATGCAGGTTTAGCTGCCCGCAGATCCATCTGCTCTTCGGAAGGGAACAGCTTTGAAATAAGGAACAGATGTTCACCTGTCAGGGAAGAAGAGTTGCTTTAGAGAGCCCAGCTTTTGAGCTACTGGAAAACAACTCATTTGCTGCCCATCGGGCTACAATTTTTCCTCTTTGTGACGATGGACAAGAAGTGCAGCCAGGGCTGCATCATGACTGGTGGGCCTGACGCACTTTTGCCTTTGTGGCCCCCTCCCTAAAAAAAATAGCATTAAAAATCACATTTCATATGATTTACAATATTTTCTCAGTGGCATTTGGCAAACAGTAGAACTGAGCTTTTAAGGCGCTTGGCATGCATATTGGGTTGGTCTTGGATGGCTTTGTGTTCGATGCGCTGCGTATATTTTCAAGGCCAAAAGGCAAGGCATTGAAATTAAGGGCTTCTATTTCATGTTTACTCTTTCTGATGCTAAAATAATTTTCACGGGCCCTAGGCAGGGTGCCTAGGGTGGCTGATGGATAAGTCGATCTTGGGCACAGCAGGGAGATTAATCCCAGCCCAATCCTGGGTGCATCGTTCTCCTCGGCGTCCCACGATTCCTGCTAGCAGGGTGTTCATTAGCCAATTCTAGCACAGAAGCTGGATGCATAGAAAAACAGCTTGGTTCCCTCTTGCTGAAAGATCATTTTTGGAGAAGAGCTGTGAAGGGACAGGAAGACAAGACTCGGCTTTGGGGTATTTGAGATTTAGGGAATTTTACTGATGTTGTGGTTTGGGGCCTACAATATGGGAAGCATTCCAACCTGTGATATCCTTATGGAATCTGCAAAGAGCTGCTTCGGTTAGAGAAAAAGGAAGCGTTCCATGAGTGCAATTCCTGGCATTGCATTGTCTTCTTCTGGGATGATTATCAAGGGTGGCCGACCACCCTGAGATCTCCTAGTGGTCCCCCATCCACTAGGATTTCCTAGTGGTCCCCCATCCACAAGTGCTGACCAGGTTCAACCCTGCCCTGCTTAGCTTTTTCAATCTACCCAGCTGGGACATTTGCTGTGCCAACATTTATCCAAACAGAAGTGTGGGACAAAATGCAACCAAACCCAAAATGCAATCCATTTCTCTTGATCTAAAAATGCCTTTCGGTTCAGAATGATATCCTGTCTTCCTGAAGGGTACACTTTGATGTGAATCCAGAAGCTGCAGTGGTGCAGGTGTGTGTGTCTGTGTCTGCAAATCTCAGCAATAGGAGGATTACCAGTGAGGTCTATACACTGCTCCAGTTTCACGCTCCTCACTTCCCTGAAAAACCAGAATCTTTGTCCTACTGCTGAAAAATGGGACATTTCAGACCAGCCTTAACTCTAGCACTCTTAAATTTTGCTATTTCTTTTCCACTTTGTTCTGTAACAGGCAGGAGGTAATGAATATCATGCCAACCTTAATTTACAAAGGAGAGTGTCAGGCCTGAATTATACTATACTACTCAAAATTTCTAATTAAGGTAGGACACAGTTTGGTTAATCCTTGGATGGGAGACCACCAGGAATCTCATGGGGAAAAAAATCATGGAAGATTCCAAAATTTCTCCTTTTTTCTATTAGTTTTGACTTCATTTGATGCAAGAGAATTTGATTTCCAAATTGTCCGCATTCGTGCACTTATTCAGATATAAGGGGATCAAGTAGTGTGTGTGAATGTCCTGCCTTTTGTTGCACCAACCTCTCTCCATGATCTGCAGCCATCATGGCTTCTAACACTTTGAATCCCCAAAGGAGGACCTTCTCCTGGGGAATTGTTGAAAGTGTGATTGTGGGCAAAGAGGCAGATTGCAAAAGGATGCAAATTGTGCAATAGAAATACCCACCAGAAGCCATCTTCTTTGCCCTCTGCAACAAACCAACCAAGAGAGTAAGGTAGAAAAATAGAACCCTCTTTTGCAGAGGAAGAAAACTGTGGGCGAGATTTCAGCATCACAGCAACCCCGTTTGATCAAAAAGAGATCGATCTCAAGAGCATCTTGCATGGGGCAAAGTCGTGTTTCTGCTGCTGTTGTGGGAGGCATGAATTATTTCTTTAACAGACCCCGCAGGCCTTCAGGGCAGGCTGTCCTGTGAAATGAGATGAAATTGTGGACAGGGCAAAGCATGTTGGAGGGCTTATCTCGCGAAAGGTGATGAGCAGTATGCCGACGTTACCAACGTCCAGTCATGGAACAGATGTGAAAATGAAAAATCAGGGAAGAACAGCCACAGGGAAGATTGTCACGAGCCCGGAAAGGCCGTTATCCAGTCACCGAGGCCCCAGAGTTCTACTTTAGGGCATGGCGTTGAATTAACTTGTGCAACTCCCAGCCACTGGAGCATTAGATTTTGAAAACTGGGAAGCAGAGCCGCAAAGAAGAGGCTGGCTGGTTGCTGTGAGCTGAATGTGAACTCCTGAGAAGTCAACAGCGGATAAAGGAAGCTGGCCAACAAGCAATTCTTGTGAGCTCTAGAAATGAGAACTACCATGGTTGGCAAGAGGACAGGAGGACGTCTAGATTGAGCCATGCCATGATCCGATGCAGCTCTTCGCAGGCCTTCAGAATTGAACAGCTGTTTAGAAGATAACATCTCCAAGTTGATCTCAGCTCTTCACAACTTTATGCCATTTTCTTGGCCATGAAACAGAAGGCGTTTTAATTAACTATTTCCAGGATTTATTTTTTTACTTCGTCGTCCAGCCTTTGGATTTCCTTGTGGTTTCCTATCCGAGGCCTAACCCAGTTATAGGATTGTTGAGTTGGATGGGACCTTAGAGGTCACCCAGTCCAACCCCTTGCTTCTTCCAGTCTTTTGACCACCATTCTACCTTTACTTGTGGCTGACCTTCATTTCAAAGGCCTGGCTTCTCTTCTGGGGCAGGGCAGGGCTCATCTCTTCAAAGGATGCAGGTAGGAGGAAACTCAAAGGCACTTTTGCTGGTGTGTATCTGTCCTCCCACACGCTGATTGGGAGGTTTCTCAATACCTTTGGAAAACAAGCATCTACAATACACAGAATAACTATAATTAGCCTTGCCAGAGAATAGTGAATCTGTCAATCACAGACTCTCTGCACTGAAGGAGGAAAACACCAAGATAGAAAACCTTCTCTATCTGTTATATAAGCTTAAAACGTTAGCCTGTAATAGTTGACTTTTTTCCCTCTCCAGTTCCCTGGGCTGCATTTCATTTATAATTTGTCCATAACTCAACTAAATTTTCATCCTGAACTGATTGATTGACAGCAGCAATAGAGTTCTCTTGGAATGTCTCCAAAATTGACCAATCAGAAGTCTAGCTACACTGGGGACCAATCAGCAGCCTGGCTCGAGGACAGGCCAATCAGGAACCGGTTTTCTTGGAATTTCTTCAAAAAAGACCAATCGGAAATCTATCTCAGTGAGGAAGCAATCAGGAAACAGCCTTCTTAGACTGCTGTGACATGGACCAATCACAGATCAGCTTGTGAGGTTCAAATATAAGAGCCCCGTCAATCCTTGTTCAGTTGCTGAGAAGTACCCTCAGTCTTTTTTCATTTTTTCTGGTTTTAATGCTGGCCATCTTGGGTTTTAGAAAAGGTTTTCAAGAAAAGATTGGGCAACCATTTGTCCAAGATGGTATGAGGAGTCCTGCCTTGGGCAGGGGGTCAGACTAGAAGACCTCCAAGGTCCCTTCCAACCCCATGACTCTATGATACGCCTATTTCCAGATTTGCTTCCTTTTTTTTTCTTTTTAAAAATGTATTTATTTTATGCATACTCAACTAGCAAGTCAATTTTAAACTTAAAAAAAGAAACAACCCTAAACAAATTAAAATATACAAATGAAGAAAGAAAAGAAAGAAGAAAAAATGTTATTCCTTCTTGTTCCTCCTCCCTTAAATTCCCCCCATGAAGAAATTAAGTCTCTTAGACAGAGCTCAGTTGACTGACTTCAAGCACACCATATTTGAAATTTTTCCTGTTGATTCTCCTCAAAGCCTTTGTTAAATGCCTATAACTCAATATATTACCGCACTCTTAATTTCCGTTGATAGCTCCACCTCCTGACACTAAAACTCAATAAAATGCTTTCTGCTGTTGTTTCTATAACTTCCTCCCCTCTGTTCGCATTGTCATGTAAAAAGCTGACCTGGGTACAAGCAATGTATTTAAAGCATGTATTAAAAAAGCTGTAAGTGGTGAGGGGGTGAGAAGGGTAAAAAGAGAAGTGCCTGTGCTATGCCCCTCCCAGTCCTGGAATTCAAATGATATTTAAAGTATCATTGCATTTTGATCTGTCTGCAAATGCTGCTAATTCTCTTAATAGGTATCACAGCCCACCCTGTTCTCCTTTGGAAGCAATTTCAAAAGCAAATTCTCTCCTTGATTTAGGAATGAGATAGCTCTGCCAGAGCTTAGAGAAAACATCCATTTTTTCCCCATTTCTCTACTGTTCCTCTACAGGTAGTCCTCATTTAACAGCCATTCATTTAGTGATGGTTTGGACTTACGATGATGCTGAAAAAAATGGCTTACGACAGGTCCTCACACTTATGACTGTTGCAGCATCCCTGAGGTCACGTGATCATGATTTGGGTGCTTGGCAATCAGTTTGCATTGAAGACTGTCACATTGTCACATGGTCACGTGATCGTCATTTTCGACCTTCCCGGCCGGTTTCTGGCAGGCAAAATCAATGGGGGACTGTGGGATTCACTTAACGTGGTTTGCTTAATGCCTGTGGTGATTCACTTAACGACCACTGCAAAAAAGGTCATAAAATCGGGTCTGATTTGCTTAGTAACCAAAATTCCAGTCCCAATTGTGGTTGTTAAGCAAGGACTACCTATAGTCCAGTGTTTCCCAACCTTGGCAACTTGAAGATGTGTGGACTTCAACTCCCTGCTAAGCTGGCTGGGGAATTCTGGGAGTCAAACTCCACATACCTTCAAGTTGCCAAGTTTGAGAAACCCTGCTCTAGTCACTGCTCAGATTGAATTTAGCGGGCAATTAAGCACAAGGTTTGAGCATCTGTGTTTCGATGGACACAAAAACGTGAGTTTTCATTGTGATAGAAAGAAGGCCACTTTCACCATCCAAATAAGTCTGGGACAGTCATCTGATTTCCCTTGTTCGGAGGAGAAGCCACTGGGTTTGTCTATGTCACAAGGAAGAGAGGCAAATTGGCTCTCCTCTGTCATGCCAAGCATGAAAAACGACAAGGCCATCTAGAAAATGAGCGTTTCAGCAAGGCAGGAAGAAACGGTGTTCGGCATCTGCATGCATCTCCTTGGCGATGCAGAGTAATTGAGCGCGCACCATGGAAAATAGGTTGGAGTTTGTTTACACTGATTTCGTATTGAAATCTGCCACGGGAGCTGAGGAGGACCTCCTTTTCTTATCTTTGTTCCCTGGTTAATGCCGAAATAGCTTATTCTCTCCTTTAAATGCCGTTTATGCGTCTGCATGCTAGTCTGTACATGAGGTGGGAATGAAGGACAGAAATGCTGTTGAGAAATGCTAGAGGAATGTATTGTACTATGGGGTTTTCTGAGAAATGAAGTGCCCTCACTTTGTTAGAATAAATTGTAGGCTTGGATTTCTCTCTGTTAAGATTCTAGCTAACCTTGGTGAATCCTGTTTTAGCAGAATCTGTGGAATAGATTCCCATAGATTCTGAACTACAGGCAATTTCCCCACAGCCCATCAAACCATGATTTTCTCAGTTACCCAATGTTCTTGGCCCACATATGATGTGGGCCACGAATTAATCACACAGGCCAGAGGCATCCAGGGGTGATGTGGGGACAAGGCGGTGGCTTTGTTTGCATAGTTGTGGCTGGATCTTACTCTCTTTTTTTTGACACCCTCCCCTTGCTGCAGTTCCTAAGACAGGCTGAGTCTGAGTAACGCACACAAACCAACAGCCCTTAGATGTGATTGTCTATTTTGTAGTTCGGTAAAAAGGAGTCACATGACACTTGATCCTGAACCCAACTGAATGCTGAAATGGAGATAACTTCATTTTAACCTAACCTGATCTTAAACTATTAATCTCAATGAACAAACCACACTGGCTAAGCCGTATCAAGCAAACCATCGTTACACCTTTATCAGTATAAACCAGGAAAGCTGCTGTAAGCCATAAAGTGGCTTGCTTTCTTCTGGTACATCATGTTATCTGAACGCCACACATGTAATCTGTTAACCACAGTTTGTTCCTTATGGAATCATCGGAGCTAAGAGTTGGTAGGTACCTTGGAGGTCACCTAGTACAACCCTCTTCCCAGTGCAGGAATCCACCATTGTTGCACCCCTGACAGCTTCAGTATAAGCATCTCTAGCAAAGGATGACCATCTCTTGATACAGTCTCTTCCAGACGCCCTGTTGAAATCCATTCCTTTGCAGTTCCTTGTCTTCTGGAAAAACTCTGAAAAGTTCTACCCCATCTTCTACATGGTAGCCCTTCACATGCTCGAAGACATCTGTCATAGCTCCTCCCGGTCTGATCTTCTCCAGGCCAAGCATATCCCACACCTTGAATCATTTGTTTCAGGCCTCGTATTAACTTGATGGTTCCTGTGATGCTAATACAGGAAAGTGGCAGAGAACTAGAAGATGGAGCTCAAGGACCAAGGAACTTAACCATCCCAGGTCAACCTTGTTGTTGGGGTGACCTCCAGGTCCACGGTTTTATAGCTCTTCCCCTTCAGGAGGGCACAGTGACCATACTGACTGGCAGGTTTGCTTCAGAGGCTGACAGTATTTTGTGGGTGGGAAAACACTCAGGACACAATGCAGCCATACATTGGATAGAAGGTTCCCAGTTCTTCTAATTCACAAGCCAGCCATGGTATGGTGAGGAAGTAGTTGGACTGGCACTGGGGAGACCCAGGTTTCAGTCCCTCTTCAGCCATGGAAGGCCTTGAAGTCAATCACTCTTCCTTAGCCCAAGAACCAGGGCGGGGTAGTGGGGAAGGTGCTGGACTAGGAATAAGGAGACCCATGTCCTAATCCACCTTCAGCCATAGAAGCTTCCTGGGGGGACTTGAGGCCAGTCCCTCCCTCCCTCTCAGCCCGAGAGCCAGGATGGGGTAGTGGGGAAGATGCAGGGACATGCACTGTACCAGAAGATCCATGGATTCCCATTTCTACTCTCATTTTGACCCAGGAGCTGTTTTACAACCACTTGTGAAGATGTTAGATTTTCTTCATTCACGTGCTAAGCAAGTGCCAGCTTTCTCTCCTTTCATTATCCTCATTAATGCAAAGAGGAGAAAAGGAATCGCTCAAACACTGTCAACTGTTTCCAGGATGTGTTGAACAAACATCACAGCTTGGCCCCATCAGGGCAACAGAAGTGGGAAATCTCAAGAAATCACAGCCTCCCCTGCTTTGTTCAAAGAGTGATGCCACAGCTGGGAAAAACTTGAAAGAGATGGCTGGTTTAAGTAGGAACAAATGGGGCAAATGATTATCAGTCTGTACTTAGAAATCCCAGATCTTAACCACCACCTCCTCCTCCTTCTATTTACTACCTGGTCTTTCCTGTGTTTTGTATAATGTGACTTATCCTTAAAGGCAAGATGATGACGATGACGACGATGATGATGATGATGATGATGAAGAAGAAGAAGGAGAAGAAGAAGAAGAAGGAGAAGAAGATGATGATGATCTGTCAATACTCCTAAGGAATTCCCATTTCATCTGTCCAGCTGCTTTTGGACTCCCCTCTTGTCTCCTCCTGCAGGGGCTGCTGCACCTTGTTTCCACCCTGTCCTTCCACCAACTCGTACACTGTGGAGTCCCTGATGCTTTCTGAGCTTGGTTGTGCATTGGTCGTACATAGTCTTCTGCTTTTTAAAGATTTCTTACTTCTCTTTTGAGGATCTCCTCACTCCATCTCACCACAACTTTGATGATGATGATGAGGAGGAGGAGGAGGAGGAGAATGAGAAAGTTAAGATCTGGGATTTCTCAGTACAAACAGATAACCATTTTTCCCATAATAAACCAGGCATGACTGTAATTACATAGAAACAAATATGGATCACTGACATTTCAGTAGCAGGACGGAGAAGGGTTAATGAAGAACTTTAAAAAAAATAGGGAAGCATAAAGACCTTCAAATAGAGATGGAGCAAATGTCGGAAAAGGAAGTTGTAGCGATGCCAATAATGACCGGTGTCCTTTGTCACATCCCCAAACTTCTGGAAAAGCACTTGAAGAACAGGCAGAATCTCAACTCATCAGTTGCATGACTTGGAACAGGCGCATATATCATGACATATCCTTAACTACCCTAGATCCTCGAGAAGGATCTGATGGCCAAAAGGACCAAACTATTTGGTAGAGCTTGGGTAAGTAGCAATAATAAGAAAAATAATAAATAATCTTAACGATCTAAGTTCTCCTGTGGACAATGGAAATAATTGCCTAACATGACTTTCTCCATCACATCTTCCAGGAAGAACCTGAGATTCCATAAACTCAGCTCATAATTGATTAGCCTAGATTTTTAAACTCCTTGGCATGATAGGTTGTGTGATTTTTGGAGAACTGGAAGCAGTTCTTATAATATGGTTATTACAGTTATCATCCTGAAGAGCAACACAAATTTAGGAGTGACAAATCTGTTTTGGATCCACTCAGTTTCTCATTTTTCCCATGATTCCTATTTCTTGAGTCCTATTTCTTGGACATTTTTCCTACTACAGGTAGTCCTCGCTTAACGACCACAAACGAGAACAGAATGTTGGTTGCTAAGCGAAGCAGTCATTAAGCAAATTCGACCCAATTTTACAACTTTTGTGTGGCAGTCATTAAGCAAATCACCGTGGGCATTAAAGGAACCATGTGGTCATTAAGCAAAGCATGCAGTTCCCCATTGATTTTGCTTGCCAGAAGCCAGCTGGGAAGGTAAAAAACGGCGATCACGTGACCACGGGGCGCTGCGACAGTCATAAATGTGAACGGTCGCCAAATGCCCAAATTGTGATCATGTGACTGTGGGGATGCTGTAACGATCGTGTGAAGACTGGTTGTAAGCATTTTTTTCAGCACCGTCGTAAGTCTGAACCATCATGTTAAAGAATGGTCATTGTGAGGACTACCTGTACAGTAACTGATTTTGCAACTTTGCTAGTGATACAATATTGTTTGGTGAGTGCTTCCCCCCCCCCCACAGATTATAGGCATGTTATATGCGCTGAGTTACGAAATGTGCTGTTACATTTAGGAAAATGTGCCTCTCACTTACATTCTTGCAGAAGCGCAGGAGGAGTAAGTGAAATTGCTACAGCAGATGGCAGCACCATCCAGCCTTGGCTGATTTGCCAAGGCTAAGCAGAATCAGACCTGGTTTGTCTTTGGATGCGAAACCACCATGAAATTCCTGGGCTGTTAGCTAGACTGAGAAGTTATAAAAACACACCAGACAAAGGACAGTGGAGCTGGCACTGCTGTGGGTGAGTGTGGGTGTAAATTCTGCCAGCCTAGTTAAAATCTTGCCCATAGTATAAGTCTCTCTTATATTGCCCAGCTGTTCACCTTGTTTTTCTTCTTACAATCAGTCTTATTCCCTTTACTTGCTTTGAGTTTTCTACCCTTAGGAAATTTCTCCTGCTGATCACCTGGAGAATATTTGTAAACGAGCAACAGGCATTTTTTGCTAGCTATAAATGCCTCTGTTCCATGACCTGAAATGTCCCCACAGCTCTCCATTCCTGCCCAAGCCTGTGGGGGGTATGAAGAAGTCTTCAAGCTTTGATTATCAATTCAGCATGCAATCGTTGTATCATTGAATCATGGCTTATTACCTTAATCCAGTGTTTCTCAACCTTGGCAACCTTAAGATGTGTGGAACTTCAACTTCAGCAAGGCTGGCTGGGGAATTCTGGGAGTTGAAGTCCACACATCTTAAGGTTGCCAAGGTTGAGAAACACTGGCTTAATCAATTATTGATCATGCCTGATCTGAGATTCCCCTTATGACATCTTGGTGGGTATATCTAGCCCACTTGTTCTCCATGCATCAAAGAGAAAAGAAAACACACACTCTCTCTCTCTTTTGAAAAGTCACTGAATCATTCCCGACTCAGACAATGTTCATTCACAGTCAACAAAATTATAGGCATCTGACAAAAAAAAAAGAGAGGAAAAAAACCCATCTCATTATCCCTCATTTGAATCTCTCTGCCTGACTCACCCTCATTTTCCTGATGTTATGAGTACAGAGTGACCTTTTAAAAGACATCACTGGCAGCTTAGTTTTATGTTGCCATCCTGCAGCTTGGAACAGTAAGGATTCCCAGGTAGAAATGCTTGTGGGAATGGAGAGATGGTTGGGCCCAGCAACGGGAAGTGGGGTGAATTAGAATAATAAAGATCCCGGCTTCCTCTGTGTTGGGTTGCCAACAGAGGTCAACGAAAGGCTTTTAAGAAGCTTGCAAGCATCAAGGCGAGGGTGGTGAGGTCACCAAGGGGTTGAAATCCTTCACCTTGAATTAAAGAATTGGGGGAAGAAAGGTTGGAAGGTTTAAAGAGAGTTGGGGGCAGGATCAGTGTTGGTTCTGGTTTGGGGAGTTTTAAGGATTTTTAACCTTTGTTTCCAGCAAAGAAAGGAACAGTAGGGGAGTAAATTAGTTAAATGTCTGTATAAAGGTAGGTCCCAGGAGTTTACTCTCTCTTTTTTACTTTGAGCGTTGTTTCCAGGCTGAAAAAGTTTCCCCCAGCCAACCTTTCTCCAGCTTCAGGCTCTGCAGAATTCCTCCACCAGCCTGCCCACCACAGAATTCTAGGAGCTGAAGCCCACACATTTGGTAGACACCATCTAGAAGAGTGTCTACCAAATCATGCTGGCTGAGGAATTCTGGGAGTTGAAGTCCACCCATCGTAAAGTTGACAAGGTTGAGAAACCCTGATCTAGAAGAAAAGCTGCTATTGGCTTCCTCCTCACGCCCCCAACTGCCATGTTTGCACGCTTGGCTTGAAACTGGTGTTAGGGGAACACAAAACGTTGCAATCTGCACCTGATTTCATAGTCAACATTATCAACTCAGGGGAACTTTCTCTTCTTTAGGCCTTATTTCTGGGGGCACCCCACCACCATCACAGGATCTACAGTTCTCTGTGCCAGCAAAGCCTCAACTCTCTTTGACTTCTTCTTTCTGTGTATTTTCCTGCAATCTACACAACCTCTCATCTCATTTCTGCTCAGGGGTGTCCACAGGGTAGTTAAAAAACACAAGAACAACCTCAAGATGGCAGCCACAGTGGTGTGATTGAAGTTCTGTCTGTTTTTTAATGTGCACCACATGTGCAATGCACCTAAAATATTGGCAGAGCTTTGATAGTACCTTCATGGCTGCCATCTTCATCTTTTTGACCATACGGTGTGGACATTTGTGTCTTGGCTACCAGTAATGGCACCTTCACCTGCATTCCTCAATATAGCTCTAAGCTGAAAGCCTGTGGACTGCATGTGCTCTGGACAATAAACTTATTCAGGACTAGAAGAAAAAAACAAAGAATGACATGAGTTAATGCTCTCTGAATAGCAAGATTTTGGAGAATTATTTCACAAATAAAACAATGAGCTCGGGGGGGGGAATTCTGGGAGTTGAGTTCTAATCAGGGCATCTGTGAGGAGGGTCAAAAAGTCAATATGGTAGCTGTGGAGGTAAAAAAAAGGTGGGCTTTAATCACATGGCTTCCATCTTGACTTTTTTGACACTCTTCTTGATCACCCTTGGATCCAACTTCTCTTGAAGGCAGGAGAAGAAGTCACTCTTGACTGGCACGTCTGCCACGTGAAACACTTTTCTACTTATTTAAAATATTTGTATACTGTTTCCCTTTTTATTTTAAGTCTTTTCAATTATTTGAAACTGCAAGCTAAAAACGGGCATTCAAACAGGGTATAAAGTATACAGAATGAACAAAAGAATGAAGCAACAGAAAGCCAAAGCAGGGGAGGAGATTTGCACCGACATTTCCCACCCCCTATTCTTAAGGCTTAGAGCTTTTCTGGCATTCAGCGTTTGCTCCTCAAAAGCCAATTATCGCTCAAAGACCACATCAGGGCCAAGAGAGAGAGAGCGGTTCGAGTGGCACGCAAGAAGTGGGGTGAAAAGGAGAGAATAGAAGAGAAAAGCCTGTTTTTGAATCCAGTTAGGGAGTAACAGGGAGGAACCGTATTTCTCTGGTCTCTTTTTGATACTGTGAACCAGGGAAGTGGGGCAGCGATGGGGCCCACAGAGGGTCAGGACTGAATGAAGGTGGAACGCAATTCATTCTTCCTTTTTTCACCCAAGGTTGGTTGGTTATTTATTTTATTTTATTTATTTAATTGTATTTAATTTATTCAACGTACTTGAAGGAGTTCTTTTTTTTATATAGCAATGTTATTAAGCATTATAATTACAAGCTCCTGGCTGTTCCCAAAGTGACTTAGCAAATTCCACTCTGGATTTCTATGGGTTTGTCAGCCCATAAGAGGGGAGGGGAGGGAAGGCTTGAAGTTCTTGGAAGGCTTGATAGGCAGTAATTCAGTCAGAAGAGATACAGGTAGTCCTCGCTTAACAATCATTCATTTAGTGATTTTACTACTACACAGACTTACGACGGTGCTGAAAAAACTAACTTACAACCGGTCTTCACACTTACAACCATCACAGTGTCCCCATGGACACATGATCATGATTTGGGCACTTGGCAACCGGTTCGCATTTATGACCATCACAGCATCACATGGTCACAGGATTGTCATTTTCGACCTTCCTGGCCAGCTTCTGGCAAGCAAAAGCAATGGGAAACTGCATAATTCACTTAACAACCACAAGGTTTGCTTAACGCCTGCGGTGATTTGTTTAAAGGCCATCACAAAAAAGGTTGTAAAATTGGATCGGATTCGCTTAATGACCGCTTTGCTTAGCAACTGAAATTCTGGTCCCAGTTGTGGTCAGGCGAGGACTACCTGTACTTCACACTGCAAAATTCTCCTTTGAAGCCTGGAGGAATTAAAATAGTTTACCTGCAGAACCTCATAATTAAATGAGCAATTAAAAGCATGAAAATCATCTCTATTTATAGCATCCCCATTTGACCATGGAGGAATACGGAACTTCATAGAACTTACAGAGCTGATAGACAGAAAGCAAGTTACAGAAGAATTTTAACTGCTTTTGCTTCAACAGTGAATTTTGTGGAATTGTTATGATATTATTATTCATAAAACTGTCATAATATGGCACCCTTGATATAGAGAACCAAGTTTTATTTTAACAGAACATTAAAAAAATTCAAGTAACTTTGCAAATTATCATTAGCTTTGATTAGCTTTTGAACTTTGGGGTTGGAGAAGACTCCTGAGAATACCATGGATGGCCAAGAAAACAAACCCATGGATCCTAGAACAAATTAAACCAGAGTTCTCCCTCGAGACACAAACGGCCAGGCTAAATTATTATATTTTGGATATATTATGTGAAGACCTAGTCTCTTGGGTCCATAATACTGGGAAACATGGAAGGATGTTGCCTTCTTCTGTGATTTTTAAAAAAAATTCCAGTCTTTTCTAGACCTTGGGGATTTCCTAGTGGTCTCCCATCCAGGTATGAACCAGCAAAATCCTCCTTAGCTTCCAAGCACAGCCAGGGTCATCCAAGTGCTCTTCAAGAAGAGGCCTTTTTCATACTCGCTATGAAAAAGACAGCTTGACATCTCCTAACAAGAGAGGGTTTTCTAATGGCAAGAACAGAACTTTTGAAGTGGGCAAGTTCATCTTTGGTCACAGGATGGAATACAAGAAAATCAAACCAGAGCCAGCAAGGACTGTATTTGGGACTAACAATCCACCAGTACAATGTCGGCTCCATTTGGTAGGTCCTGGGGTGTAACTCTCAATCAATAAGAATCCCAAAGTTGCATCCAATAAAATATGACAGTGTGAAAGATTGGAACGTGAGGAGCCATGCCTTTGGTCAAAGAGATACAGGGCTCTATAAAAATGCTCCCACGGTTTCTTCTTAAACACTACATGGACTGCTGCATGAGGCCTTCAGCTCTGGATTCAGGACCATCTGCAGGAGGTCAAGATGGGAACTGCGACCATGCGGTCAAAGCCTCACCCCCTTTTTTCCAACATGTATTGGACGCAGTGACGCCCGCTCCGAGCAGCTGCTAAGCACCCTGGCAGTCCCGTGGTGGGTGCCCATTCCTGCCCTTCCCTTTTCCAGCTAGAGATTATCATTAGGAATGATCCATGATAGGACTACTGACAGCTGGCTGGTATGTGTTCCTGCCCTGGGGGGAAAAAAGTCACGGCTTGAAAGCCGGTGGGTTTTCTGAACTTTGTGAAGTGGCTGAGAGTCTCTTCCATTTTGTTTTTGAAATAGTCCAGAGTGCATCTTCCCGGCACTTCTAGGATTCTTTAGTTTTTGTTGTTCTGTAACATCCATCCTGGTGGAAAATATGAAGTTCCTTTGTCCAGGAATGGGCACCCACCAAAGGACTGCCAGGAGCGGGGGCCACTGCGTCCAACACACGTTGGAAAAAAGGGGGTGAGGCTTTGAGCGCATGGTCGCAGTTCCCATCTTGAACTGAAGAAGGAGAATAAAGAATAAAGTCAGCAAGATTCTTTTTACTTTTAAACCTGCTATGTCTAAGCACGTGATTCTTTATGCTTGGGAGGGCTGAATGTGTAAATCACAATTTATTTAAAAATTGTGCAATCCTACAATGGTGTATGGTCACTTGGCCATCCTGAGATGAACATGGGAATCTGTCTTGCAGGAGGAATCTACCCAGCCTTCTCTTTTTCCAGCTGGGGATTAGCATCTACCAAGGAGAACCCTTTTATTTTCCCAAAATGTCTGGAATGACCTAAAAGAGGGCTGCCGAGAGAAATGAAAATGGCATCACCCCATTGCCTTATGTAGATCAATGTTCAGCTTGTTGGAAGTTTTGGCAAATCCAGCATGCCTCATTAACATGTAAATTAAGTTGCCCAAAATGCAACTCTGAGGAAGCTGTTAGTTGCCACTCCCACTTCCTCGTTCTTTCCCCCTTCTCCACCCAGGGAGAGGCAGCATGGACGCTGCTCTCTTCGTCAGGGCCATGTGCTTGGGCCTTGATGAGGGATTCTGCCCCTTTCTTTCACACACCTCTTAGCAGCTGTAGGGCTGAGAGTTTAGGGCACGCTACGTACTTAGAAAGAAAAGACGAACAAAGGAACTTCATCTTTTCCACCAAGATGGATGTTACAGAAGCAACAAAGAATAAAGTCAGTAAGCTTCTTTTTACTTCTTAACCTAATCTGTCTAAGCGTGTGATTCTTTATGCTTGGGAGGGCTGAATGGGTAAGAGCCATAACCTGTGTTTCTCTGGCATGCTCACTGAAGCTATCTAAGATAATTTTCCTTTTTCTGTGCCAGCTTCTAAGCTGTTTTATAAGCTCTGCTCCATTTCAGTGGTTCTAGCAGGCCACTGAATTGGCTTCACAGCTTTGGTTCAGTAGCATCCACTGATGATTGTGTGTGTGCTGGCAAGCCACCATTTTATTTATCCTTAATACCCTAGAAGGATAATTATTTATAATCAGTACCTGAAGCGAAAATTAATTCAATTATGGATAATTAAAATGGCTGGCATTTTGTGACAATTGCCAAGAAGAGCTCGGCTGCACAAATGCAGGTGAATATCACCCACCCACCCCCCGACAAAAGGTATGAAAAGGGGGTGAATAAAAACCGAACTGATCCCGTTCAATTTCTCATGTTTCATAAGTCAAGCGCCCAACTAATTCTTAACATGTTGTTTGAAACCTGTGTTACCTTTTCCTCATGTTCAAGGTCGGTATTTTTCATATTCTGAGGGTCTGCTAGTTCTCATATCATTCTTGGAAAAAGAATGTCAGGTTGCAGATTTTTTCTCTTGAAAAAGGGGAGAGAGAGGGAGACAAAGTGATGGAATGGAGACAGATGATCGAGAAGAATAAATTCTCTATCATCTGTCTACAGAGCAATATGAGAAAGATAAATGATAGAGAAGAGAGACGGTTGATGCACAGAAAGAAACAGATGAGAGAGAGAGAGAGAGAGAGAGAGATCTCCCAGCAAAGGAGGAGGGATCATTATTGATCAAGAGATCAAGTCCTAAAATAGAGATAGAGAGAGAGATGAGGGGGAGAGATGAGACCAGGGTTTCTCAGCCAGGATTCCGTGGCACCTTCGGGTTCCGCGAGAGGCCCCCAGGGGTTTCCTGGGAAATCACAATTTATTTAAAAAATTATTTCAAATTCGGGCAACTTCACATTCAAGAGGTAAGTTTCATTATTTTTAGCATAAGAACACTGTTAAAGCTTACTGTATAGACAGGCCTACCCGTGAAACCAATAGAATGATTTTGCAACTCCTGGCCTCTATTTGAGCCTGAAGGTGCAGGGGTTCCCCAACCGAGGCCTGGAAAACATTTCAAGGGTTCCTCCAGGGTCAGAAAATTGAGAAAGGCTGGGATAGAGGATAGAGAGGGATGGATGGGGAGTAGATAGATAGGGGGAGAGGCATGGGGAGCTTAGATAATGAGAGAGAAGGAGAAAAATACAGAGATACCGTAGGCAGACAGATGAGTGAATGAGAGATAATGGGTAGATAGGCAGGCAGACCCAGACAGATCAACAGATAGACAGATTGATCCCATCCTAAGAATGTTTTGGAAAAATTTCTCCTTCCTGTGGAGCAATACTGTGAAGTTACCAGGTATATCAACAGGCAAAGGAGAACACAGACAATTGGAAAGGAGGGCAAATGGGGGGAAAGGATACACACACGAACTCTTTAACTTTCTTGGCATCTCTGACAAAAATCATAGTGAAAAACTGCAGGAAAAAAAAAAAAGGTACTTAGGCCTACAGATAGATGAATTTTTTTTTCCAGCTTCAAAAAGATGGGTTTTCCAGTGTCAGGAAGGTGTTAGAGCTGGTTCAGAGACAGTATGTAATTGATTAAGGTCTTGTCCATTTCAGGCCCAGCCCCCTGGGTGCTAATTAACTGATTAAGGTCACAGAGCACAGCTTGTTAAAAAAAAGCTGGACAATATTCGATCTGAAGGCTATGCCAGGGCAAAGGACATGAGGACAAAAAGGAGGACATGTCTTTTTGCTGGATGCCTGGTAAATTGGTTTTCCCACTTCCTTCCAGTTTCTCTGCTTCTAAATCACAAATGTGAGGGCCAGTTTGATGTAGTGCTTAAGGCTGTGTTTCTCAACCTCGGCAACTTTAAGATGGGTGGACTTCAACTCCCGGAATTCCCCAGCCAATTGGTTGGATTGATTGTGGACAAATGTGGTTTAATTTCTTGTTTGTTGTTCTGTTCTGTGGTTTTTAACTAAAGGCTAAAGTTTTTAACTGAGGCTCTTTTCAGCTTAGCTCTGCAAAACCAATCAATCCAACCAATTCAAACCAAAAGTCCTCCTCTGGCCAAAGATGCGGTCGGTCCAAAGCTTCGCTGGGTCTTCAGGATTCATGTAACAGGATAATGACAGTGGCTAAGTTAGAATTTGCAAATTCACCATGCAAAGTAAACCAAGAAGAGAATCCCACGTAGCTTAGCTTGCAAAACTCTTCCCAATCTCTGCATCTGTATTTTCTTCTTTGCAATGAAGTAATAAGCATGTGTGTGTGTGTGTGTACACATGCATTTGTGTTGCTTCTAAGTGTGCATGTGTTTTTAGGCTCATTCTACCAGAAACTGCCAAATTCTTCCTTATTTTAAAACATCAGGAAGCTCCCCACATTTTCTTTTTTTCAATTTATATTTATTAAGAGTTTTCATATAACAAAAGACAGTTTTAAAAAAGAGAGAAAGGAAGAAAAGGAAGAAAAAAAGTGCAAGAAAAGAAAAAGAAAACTATATGATGACTTCCAACCTTCTTTTCAAGAGATAATTACAATCTTATTGTCCTTCCTCCCTCTTAAATATTCTGCACGTCCCCTCACCTCCTCATTTAATCCGTATCTTTTTTAACCTGCAGATCCATAAATCATCAATTCGGTTTTTTTCTTCCTTCAGCAAAAACTGCATATAAGATTTCCGTCTTTAAAAAAATAGTGTTTGTTCTGCTCCCCACATTTTCTACTCACCACAGTGACACTGGCTAACTCCCAGCAGCCCTGCCCAGCCCTGCCCAGCCCTGCCATGTGAGAACTCATCAAGTTTTAACCAGTCCAAAGCTTTCTCTTAGCCAGCTGTTGGTGGTTAGAAGTTACCATCCCTCCACATGGAGATTCTACAGAGATATCACTGAAATAATTCAGTGGACAGTTTATGAATTTACATCAGCTTAATTGTAAGGATGCCACAGACTTAATTCCATGCTAAAAGCAGGAAATACATAGACTGGTCCATATCAGGCTAGAAGACCATTGACTAGACATTTTAATTGGGCTGCCTTCCAAAGAAAATATAGATGCATCCTCTCAATTCCCAGCCATGGAACTCAGCAGAAAATGAAGCTATAAACGGATGTTCTCACTCAAAATAAATATTTTAGCTTTCTCCTCTTTTTCCATTTCTCACTTCTGCTGGTTATAAATCTAGGCATAAAATAAGTTTGGGGATTAATTACCAACTCAGAGATGGAAAGGGAGGACCAGAGCTACAATAACTGAGTATCTGAATAGTTCAGAAAGAGAATGCATTTGCACTGGGTTGCATCCAGTAGCAGCTCTGACAAATAGAAAGCATTTGTGCTGCTCTATAAGTTTTATCTCCCCACCCACCCCTCTGGTTGCAGTCCTTCCCCACCTCCTAAGAATTAGGGGACCTGGCTGAACAATAAGCAAGATGGCACAAAGGGTTTCAATGGGAAACACTCTAAAAATTTCAACATTTCCCATTTCGACATTTCAAACATCAATGGGTGTTCCCATAGTGTCAACATTTCAACTTTCTGAACATTTCCCATTCTGGAATTTCAAAAACCGATGGAAGGAAAGCATTCCCCAAATGTCAACATTTCAACTTTATTGATGTTTCAGAGTTTTAAATTTCAGTCATCGAGGGGGGGGGGGGAGGAAGCTTCCACAAATTTCAAACTTTCAGCTTCCTCAACCTTTCAGAATGGAAATGTCAATAATCAATGGGAGGTGAATGCTACCAAATATGTGAGTGCCTTGCTTTATCTGAGTAAAAGTACTTCCTGATGATTTATTTAAGAATGAGGAAGGCTTACCCAACTCATTATCTATGACTCTGGATGGTATATATCAGTAAAAACCCACAAAATCAAACCCCAACAAACATAAAACCAGTATAACAGATTGCAACTCTACACATGTAGCCGAAGCAGGAAATAAAACACTTCTTCCCCACAAAGACACAGCTCCCTTGAGAAGTCTACAATGCTGGGAAAGATATAAGAAAAGAGAAAGAGAAGATGACCAGCTGCAAGATTCATGGACTTGATTAAAGCAGTGATGGGTTTGGGCCAGGTTGGGGACAGATCTTCCTGGAGAAAGTCTCTCAAGGTGGTTGTTAAGCATCAACACCAGCTTGATGGCACATGATCAGTCAGTCAATGCAAAAACCCATCTCCCTTGAGAAGTCCATAATGCTAAGAAAGGTGGAAGGAAAGAGAAGAGGAGGACGACCAGCAGCATGGTGGAGGGACTCACCCAACATCATCACAGTGACTCATGCAATGGGCGGACAGTTGGAAGACCTGAAGGACCACGTTGGGGATGGATCATTCTGGAGAAGATCTTTGTGGTTGCTAAGAGTCAACACTGACTTGATGGCACAGAATCATTCATTCAATCAATCAATCAATCAGTCAGTCAGTCAGTCAGTCAAGCAATCAAGCAATCTCTCTCCCAATAGAATGAGTTGAATTACCATCTGGGCCCAATGGATGGGAGAAGAACCAGGTCTTCACAACTCTATGAAAGGCCAGTAGAATTGGGAGCACTTAAACCTTGGAGGGGAACTTGTTCCAGAGGGCAGATACAGAGAAAGCCCATCTCCTAGATTGCATTAGATGACACTACCTCAAAGAGGACCTGGGATGTGCCCATCTTCTGCTATGCTCCGAAACAAACCACTGAAATTCTTTTCAACCCGAAAATGTGTGTTAGTGACAATGAACTCAATGGAATAAACCTGTTAATTTTCAATGGCTAAGTGTTCTTTTATTTACTCTTTCCCATCCCAAGACAAAGCTGCTTGAAACAACCAGGACAAAAACGAGTTTTTGTCACAGGATCCACGTGTCAGAATCAACAGAATGATGGGGACAACTGGGATTCAAAGCCCCCCCATCTTTTTAGTGCATTGCGTGCACATAAAAATGGGTGGGGCTTGGACTGCCTGCCATACCCTCCATTTGATATTCCACACACGCCTTGTAGACACCCCTGATTGTTGCTGTTAATGTTTTATACCTGAATGGGTTGTGTTCCAAGCAAGTTTTTATGAGATCAACAATTCATTATCTGATTCCACCCCCCACCCCTCCCCATTGGGAAAACACATCTACTAGAAATGCAGTCTTAAAAAGTTGTAGCCCACATGCCATGCAAAATGAAATTACGTCAGGAATGTTCATTTAACTGAGTTGCATATAAAGAACACTTACCTTGATGGATTGAGATGGAAAACACTAAAAAAGAACATAAAACCTATGCAGCAAATCAGTGCACATAAAGAGACAAACCATTACAATCTAAAATTTAGATGAACAGAGGGAGAGCTGTTCTGAAAATGAATTAAAGGTCTTCTCACAGTGAAGCATTAAAGATTTTGTTTGTGTCTGCACCAACTGAGAAAATACTGGCTTTCACAGGACATGGTAGACAAAGGATGTGTGAAATCTGAAGGAGAAAATTTAATTTCCGGTTCTGTTTTTCAGGCTTCAAACAATCCACGGAAAATGCAGTTATTAAGTTGAATTTCAGCCAGTTTGGCTGCATTTCCCCTTATTGGTCTTTCTAGCTGAAAGTGGTAATTTTTTTCCCCGGGTCTGTTTTCAGTTTGGGGCACGCTGCATCATGGGTTTTGTGGTCTTTGAAACCTTATCCTGAAACTAATAAGGGGGATCTCCAACACAGGGATTTTTTTGCTGGATCAGAGGTAGGAATTTTGTCCTAACGTTTATGGTCCCTGGATTTCTACAGTTAGGAGATTTATAGGATTTTCATGGGGCAGACCTGAATGCTGGATTTGGCACCTTTATGGTTGCGCTGGTGATTATCAGTAATGTAGCCTTCAAAGCACTTAGGAACCAGTCTTAATCTTCTTGCTCCCTCTGGGATACTGTTTCTCAATCTCAGCAACTTTAAGGGGTGCGGACTTCAACTCCCAGAATTCCCCAGCCAGCATGCTGGCTGGGGAATTCTGGGAGTTGAAGTCCGCACCTCTTAAAGTTGCTGAGATTGAGAAACAGTATCCCAGAGGGACCAAGTGTCCTTGTCCTTTGCATGTGTGCATGTACACACGTACACACGCAGAGCCAACATCTTTCAAAAGGAAGCCAGCCTGTAATGGTTATTTCTGCCCATCCAGTGAGATTGGCCAGAGTGGGTGTGTTCCAGGTCCCCTCGATGAACCTCAAGAAGTGAGCCTTCTCTATCGCAGCACCAGCCCTCTGTAATGAAACTCCCAGCTCCCCCAAAGATTTAGATGGTTCCCATTCTGATGATGTTCAGGAAGCTATGGAAGGCCTTCTTCTCCCAGGCTTTTGGGGCAGAGTGAAAGCTGAGCCCCTGCTGATGGTTTGTTTGTTTGTTTGTTTGTTAATGGTTATACGTTGTTTTGGGAGTGAGTCACGATTTCTTTTTGCCTTTTGTAATTTTTTAAAAAAGCTTTTAACTGTAAACCACCCAAAGTTGTTGGGTGTTGGGCAGACTGCAAATTGAATGCATGCATGCATGAATGAATGAATATGCACAAAAACTGATTAATTGATTGATTGATTGAATGCATGAATAAATGAATGAATGAATGAATATGAACAAAAACTGATTGATTGATTGATTGATTGATTGAATGAATAAATGAATGTGTGTTCTGAATAAGGTTTTCCATATTCATATTCCCTAAATCTCGCTTTATGACCAGACTTGCTATATGGATTCAAAAACAAATGGAGGTTAAGATGGCTGAGTTTGCATAAATAGCTAAATTGATTTGTTTGATCAAGGAGGAAACTATGCTTACTTCTAAAAAAGACTGGAAACCCTTTATAGACTTTTTGCTGAAAAAGGATAAAAATGACCTACTGATTTGGGGATTTATTGATTTAAAAGTTTTGTTTATAGGAAGAAGGGAACTATGATATGCAATATGGGAGGGTGGAGATGGTAATTGTTATGTTTGTAACTGCTGCAAAGAAGATCAGAAGTCGCTTCTTTCAATATCTTTCTTTTTCTTTTTTTTTTTGTTATTCTTCACTTTTTCTTTTACCCTTTTATAGTCTTCTTCTTTTTCTATTTCTTCTTCTATGTTTCTTTAGTTTTTTAAATCCTTGTAAAACCTCCTTTTAATAAAAATTATTCACAAAAAGCAAATGGAAGCCTATTACTGTTACTCAGTGGTTATTAATTTTGGAATGAAAAAAATGGGGTGACATTCATAAAGTTGGAGCTGGAGAGAGAAGGATATGCCAATCCCTAATCAGATATCTGCCTCTGATCCACCATCATAGTGGGATTTTTGGAGGGAAGAACGATGCCCAAGGCCCTGAGCGGTTTGTGCTTCCAATCTGCAAGCTGGGCTGGGAACGTGGATCGAAATTCAGCTTTGCCTTTGTCCTGCAATCAGTCTAACCACGCACCTCTTTGTGCAACATGCAGTTCAAATTGGAAGGGAGCTCCAATTTCTAAGCAGCTCCGTTTCATCCTTCATCCTTCATTGCTTTGCATCATGTTCCAGCATCTCCAGAAACATCCCTGTTTCACTTTCAGGAACAATCTGAGATGGATTGGGATGGAGTTACATGGCGTGGCTTGATAGAAGATGGGAAATTGGTTGAATGTTAGGAAAATATGGAGGAGGGAGGGAGATCCCCTTTGACAGATCTTCAAGCAAGGACTGGCTAGACCAGTGTTTCTCAATCTTGGTAACTTTAAGATGGGTGGACTCTGGCTCCCAGAATTCCATGGCCAGCATGCTGGCTGGGGAATTCTGGGAGTTGAAGTCCACCCATCTTAAAGCTGCCAAGGCTGAGAAACATTGGGCTAAACATTTGTTGAGAAAGTTTTAAGTTCAATTTCTGCGTGGAATAGCATCATCTCTCCTGCAAGATTCACCCCATCAATTTAGATCTTCTGAGAGGGGCACTCTTTGAAGTTGGGGTCAGGTTGTTCCGTGGGGTCATGGTGTGGTCACCCCCCCAGGGACCTTATTCCTTAATGGGCTACCACCTTACCGTCCACACTGGCTTTTGGTGGGCTTTCAAAACCCGTCTTCTCTGCCCGGCCTTTAACAATGTCGAGCTGTGTATTCCAACTGTTTCATACTGTTAAATGTTAATGTGGAGTCCTTGGTGCTCTCTGAGCTTGGTTGTTTGCTTGCAGGCATTTCATTACCCAACCAGGGACCATCATGGGTGCTCTTAATGTCTTCAATGTTAATTTCTTAAATAGTAATTACTGACTTCATTTTATGGCAGGCTTTCTTGTTTTAAGACGCTTGGGTTGTTGTTTTTTTTAAATTCCCCCAGCCAGAAGCTTGGGTAGCGGGGGGTTCAGCAAACATATAAGCAAATAAAACCACTGGCCCTTCCTACTCGGTGCTGCTATTATTCTGTGTCTGGCATTGTTAAAAGCCTCAGCTTGTCTCCCACGGCCGTCTCTGCTTTGCAAATACTCGCTTGCAATGGCAGCCATCAAGTGGCAGCTATCAAGAGCCGATGCAAATTCGCCTTTGTGCAGACTTATTACGGCCAGTAGGAGACCAGCCTAGCCTGGGCATTGTTTTTGTGTCTGCTGAAGCCATTTTCAGCCCATCCTCCCACTTCCCTTTTCCACCCCTGTCTGTTTTGTGCAAAATCTGTTCATTAGACTCGCTGTGGCACTACTATGTAAACAAAGCGGGAGCTGGGGAACAGCCAAGATTCCTCACCAGCAGCCTTTTGCAAGGGTCCTTCATGTCCTTCACAACCAAGAAATAGGCATTCCTGCTCCTGGATGATGACAAATCCTTTCTTCTGCTCTCTCAGGATTTTTATTGCATGGTTCCACTATAAGCTCCTTGTTTCTACCCCCTAAGAGAATGAAAGTGAACCTTGAGGGCACTGTATATTACATTAGTCTGAGTAATGCACCCTTCCGCTTCCCCAGTGATATGTGGGAAAGGCCTTGGGAGACCGGTCAAAGAGACGCTGCCTAGGGAACAGTCAGATAAGAGGCAGCCTAGCCCACAGCTGCATAAGGGGTGGAGAAAGAGGCTCAGAAGGGACCCTCCCTAGTTTCTTAGGCTGTAAAGGAGGCAGGGGGATGAGTCTGAAGGGGAGGGTGATTTAATGGTATGTGGGAAAGGCCTTGGGAGACCGGTCAAAGAGATGCTGCCTAGGGAACAGTCAGATAAGAGGCAGCCTAGCCCGCAGCTGCATAAGGGGTGGAGAAAGAGGCTCAGAAGGGACCCTCCCTGGCTTCCCAGGCTGTAAAGGAGGTGGCGGGAGAACTGTACTTTCAGGCTTGCAAGATCGATGTCAGCCTTCCCAGGTAGACCAGACAGGAAACACAACCACATGAGCTAATTCCACTTTATTGTAAAACTACATCAACAAAATCTTGCAAGTCTGAAAGTACCACTTGTATATGTTTCTTTTTACATATAGTGTAAAAATGAGTGCTTCCTATATTCTGCTCCACTGTTACCTCTATACGATCACTATGATAATTACTATTACAATATATTATTACTCTTCAATTACTATTACTATGACAATATTTATACTATACTCTATACCAGTGTTTCTCAACCTTGGCAACTTTAAGAAGTGTGGACTTCAACTCCCAGAATTCCCCAGCCAGCATGGCTGGCTGAGGAATTCTGGGAGTTGAAGTCCACACATCTTAAAGTTGCCAAGGTTGAGAAGCACTGCTCTATAACATTGCTATGCAATATAGTACTGTATATTACAATTACCTCTATACTAGGCACTATCCTATTCCTAGTAGGCATCAACATTTCTTTCTTCAGCCTCTTCTGCCTTAAGTCCCCTCTCTTTGAGCTTTCTTTTTCTGTTCATGGCCAGCATGGAGAGCTCTTGCACCTTTTTTACGTTGTCTTGCTGGGCTGCTATCTTCTATTTCCTCTTTTTTGGACTGTCCTTCTGAAGGAAAAAAATGGCTTCCTTCGTCTGGTTACTGTACACTATTTGCTGGTGGCTGCAGAACTCCAAATTCTGCTCTATTTTCCTCCCCTCTCGCCATGCACCTGTGCCAAGGTTGCAGCTTTATCGGCAGCTCTGCGGTCCTGACGCTGGGGAGGAGGCTCAGGTAGGAGGGGAAGAAGACAACATAGGAGCCCGCAATCTTGCTAAGCAGCCTGCTCTTCCACAGAGGAGCTTCTCCATCTCAGCAGGACCTATTTGGTTTTGTCCCAACTGATTAAGTAGGCAGGTAGGCAACCCAATGAAAGCAAGTCTTATTAACTTGCTTTATTGCGTTAGCCACCCAGAGTCACTTTTGAGTGAGATGGGCGGTGTATAAATTTAATAAATAAAAAGTATTTTTATGTCGAGGAACAGTCTCCTACAAGATGAACTCATGTCCTAGGGACTTCATAGACACATCCATGTAGGTTGTTTGCAACACTGGAGACACAGCTAACAATCTTGGTTGTCCAAGGGAAATAAATGGATGGATGGATGGATGGATGGATGGATATAGCTATAGCCTCTCATTCTACAGTAGCTTATAGCCCTGAGTTTCTTACTGGTCTCTCAATTCTGGTCTGTGACCATTATAAAAAATGGATGGATTGATTGATTGATTATTGGACTCTCTTCTGAATACTAACAAGGCCCAACCCCACTTAGGTTCAGAGCCAAGGTAAGTGTTCAGCTGTTGAGAATAGAAAAGAAAGATATCTATCTATCCCTCCTTCCCTCTACCTCTACCTCTACCTCTACCTCCATCATCTATCTCTCTATCATCACCATCATCACCATCACCATCACCGTCATCATCATCATCATCATCATCATCATCATCCTCATCTCCAAGGCCTTCAAGCTTCTTTTCTTGTGTGTACCCCAACTGTCCCACTGTACTGGATGAGAGCCATTCCCATCCAGATTATTTGATCTGGCGGAGGCTGTTTGCTCAGCCGAGATCTGTCCTTGCCAGCCTGTGTTTAATAAAGCAGAGATGTGTTTTTTCTTGCCTTCTGCCCAATTTATTAGAAAGATTGCAGGCTGGAGGGCAGGTTTGTGAGCAAAGAAATGATAAGGCAGCTGCCTGGGGATGGGGACGATGGGAAAGATAAGCAAAGGCTGGTGGATGCATGATATCAGAGCAATTCCAGATATCACAGCAAAACCGCCTGTCTTAGATCCAGCTCATCTTAGTGGTCTGGCATCTGCTGACATTAAGGTGTGCTGTTTAGCTTCTCTTTGAAATCAATCTTTGGCTTAAGATGGCCATAATATCCTGGTTTCCATTATTGGCCCGTTCTCTTTCCATCCATCCAAATCCCTCCAGCTTTGTTTCCCACCCACCCGCTCCCTTAGCCCCATTGTTTTGCTTTGCCCCATACGGTTTCAGCTCCTTTCCTTTCTTCTTCTGACCTCTGCCACTTCCTGCTGACCATCAGCAATCTCAAAAAGAGGACCTGATCAAATGTACTGGAAGATTTGCCGTCCTTCACTTGCCTTGTCGGTGAAAGGTGGGATGGCTTAAAGGGAAGCAAGCAAAAATTACTGGTGTCAGGTTCACTGTTTCGATGTAGTTTATACATCGTAAGGTTTCCCATGCCATGTGTCATGAGTGCCGTTGAGCTGAAGTCATCAGCGCAATGGCACACATGACAATAGCAAGGAAACAGGAGAAGGGGCTCAAGATAAGTAGCCATCAACTCCCAACGACTAACGGCCAATAAACAATAGCTAAACGGATCACGGAGCACACCCAAGCCATCAGCGCTAATACAACGGAGATCGCCCAGCTGACAGCAATCACCGGATGAATAGAAAACCCGATGATGGGCGATCCCGGAACGCCAGCGGGGCCTCGCAACCCCTCACCCACCGGCAGGGCAACGTATTGGACAAAGGGGGGTGACGTGACCGCGAGTGAGGGGGCGCTGACCGGCGCGGGGTATTTAAACCCCGCACCGGCGCGCTCCTGTCACTCTCAGCTTTTTTTCCGACGCTGTACCTGCGCTGTGAATAAACCAGAGCCTGATCCACCGAACCAGTGTCTGAGCATTATTCAAAGGTAGGCAGCGCATGACATAAAGCTGAGAGTCATAAACTCAGCCTCGCCGAGCCCCACCAGACGACAACGAGCCGCGGGAGGAATAGACGGCGAGAAGACCAGCAAGATGAAGCCGGAGCGACGCGGGCAAGGAGGGCGAGCCGCACGGCAAGAAACAGGGGAGGACCGACCGAGGCCAGAGGCACCGCGGACTCCTGGAGCCATGGACGCCCACCCCACCCGACCCAAGCCGCAGCTCCAACCCCAAGGGGAGATGGCGACGGAGGCAACCCGACCGCGGGAGGGAGCAACATACCTTCCGAAACCAGCGGAGGACCCCGCGCCCCACATCGCACCCCAGCAACGGACGTGGAGCGACAGCCCAACGGCGGTCAGCACGGAGGAGGATGATGGAGACACCCAGCAGACGGCGGAGCAAGCGGACCAACGGCAGAGGGAGGATGAACCCCGCCGGCAACCCACCCCCGCCGACACACCGACGGAACCGGCCCCAGTGGCAGCGCGGACCGTGGACGAGGAGGCACGAGCTGAACTCGCGGCCATACGGGCCCAACTGACGGAACTCCGGACCATGCTCCAGTCGCTTATGCCCCCCGCGCCACCCAACGACGTCCCCGCACAGGCCCACACCCCGAGCGAAGCACCGAACCCCCACGGGCCAGCGGAAGGTCAGCAGACGGCCCAGGCGGACGACACCACAGGCCGGGAAGCGAGAGGAAGGGCCGAGCAAAACGCCCGGGCCCCAAAGGACTTCCCCATCTTCTTCGATGGGAACCCCACGAAACTGTCGTTCTTCATAACGAATGCCAGGGAGTTCATGGGGAGGCACGGACACTCCTACGACTCCGAAGCCGACAAGATCGCCGCCCTGGCGATCAAACTACAAGACAGGGCGGCGGACTGGTACGTCCAACTGTACGAGTCCAGCTCCCCCGCCCTCGCCAACTTCCCTGCCTTCATCAATGAGATGAAAAACTACTTCGAAGACCCCCTAGCCAAAGTGAGGGCGAAAAGCGCACTCCAAAGACTTAAACAGGGCACACGCACTGTCCCAGACTATGCCCTGGAGTTCAAAGCCCTCGCGGGGAAGGTCAGCGACTGGTCTGAGACCACCCTGCTGGAAATGTTCAAAAGGGGGCTCAATCGCGACGTTCTCCAATGGGCCCTCTACCGCGACGACCCAGAAACGCTACACGGGTGGATCCACCTCGCGGGGAAAGCCGAACACGCGCACCGCACCTTCCTCATGACAACCACGGAAGACACAAACTATGCCTGCAAAAAGGTACCCGCACCACACGTGGGGATGGCCGGCCCCATATACCCAAAAAAGAAATTCAATCGGGAGCCCTGCGGGAAGTGTGGCAAACTAGGGCACAAGACGGTGGATTGCTTCGCCAACCGACCGCTGACCAGTGCGCCTAAACCCACCCCGAAAATCAGCCCCAAACCACCCAACCTGGGGCCGCCCCCTCACCGCCGAATGACCGTGGCCACAGCGACACCAGAGGAAGGCTGGGACGCCTACTGGGGGGAAGAGGATAACGTAGACCCCGACCAGCCGGCGGGAAAAGCTCCCCGCCTGCCCTGAAACGCGTTGCGAGGCAGGCGGTGGGACAGCAGCGTGGACCACCTCGACGGAACGACGAAAGCCCCGTAATAATGGCGGCAATCAAACTCTCTGCCGACAACGGAGCCACCACGGCCGCGGCACTAGTGGACTCGGGGTGCTCAAAAAACCTCATCCACCCCGACCTAGTCGCCAAACTCAACCTCCGCTGCTTCCCCCTCCCCACGCCGTTGGCATTCCACCAGCTGGATGGCTCTACAGCGGGAGGGAAACCAGCCACGCTGCAAACCGAGCCGGTCACCCTGCAAATGGGCACTCACACCGAACGCACATCGTTCGTCGTCACTCACATCGGACGGCCCATTGCAGTCCTGGGGATGCCATGGCTCGCGACAAACAACCCGCGCATCAACTGGGAGACCCGCACCTTCACATTCGGCGACGGCGAGTACCAGTTCCAGCGGGCAGAACCAACCCCACTGTAGGACGAGCGGAGGTGACTACACAGGACAACGCCGCTACCATAGCAGACCTACCGGAACAATACGCCGACTTCTCCGAGGTCTTCGGAGAGGCGGAAGCTGACCAACTACCCCCCCACCGCAAGACGGATTGCCGGATCGACCTGCTGCCCGACGTCCCCTTACCTAGACCAAAGATCTACTCGATGACCCCGAAGGAGATGGCAACCCTCCGGGAGTTCATCGATAAAAACCTAGACAGGGGATTCATAGAGCCAGCATGCTCACCGGTCGGAGCCCCCGTCTTATTCCGGGAGAAGAAAGACGGCACCCTACGGCTCTGCACCGACTACCGGGGCCTAAACGCGGCTTCCCTGTCCAACAAATACCCCTTACCCCTGGTGAAGGACATGCTCGCCCACCTGTCCACGGGCAAAGTCTTTTCCAAATTGGACCTTCACGAGGCGTACTATCGCATCCGAATCAGGGAGGGGGACGAATGGAAGACTGCGTTCAACTGCCCCCTAGGCGCCTTCCAGTACAAAGTGCTGCCCTTCGGACTCGCGGGGGCCCCTGGGGTGTTCATGCAGCTCATCAATGAGGTACTGCATGAACATCTGTTCAAAGGGGTCCTGGTCTACATCGACGACGTCCTTATTTACACAAAAACGCACGAGGAACATGTGAACCTAGTCAGGCAAGTCCTCGACAAGCTCAGAAGGGCGCAGCTCTATGCCAAGCCTACAAAGTGCGAGTTTCACAAAGCGCGCCTAGACTACCTGGGGTACCGAATCTCCAGGGACGGCATAGAAATGGACCCCGCAAAAGTCGAGGTGGTGCTAAACTGGGAGCGCCCCCGCAACAGACGCCAACTCCAGAGCTTCCTCGGCTTCGCGAATTTTTACAGGTCATTCGCCCGGGGGTTCGCAGAGATAGCCCTCCCCCTAACGGACCTCCTCAAAACCAAAGGGGTGGGGGACACCTGACGCGCCAAGAACCCGGGCACAGTGTTGAATTGGACTCCCGCGTGCCAGACCGCATTCAACAAGCTGAAAGCGCTGTTCACCACGGAGCCAATCCTCGCGCACCCGGACCCAGAACAGCCGTTCGTGGTCCAAGCCGACGCCTCAGACTTCTCCCTGGGGGCCATCCTACTCCAAAAGGACCCCACGGGACTCCTGAAACCATGCGCCTACCTGTCAAGGAAGTTCTCCGAGACAGAAAGGCGATGGCACGTCTGGGAGAAAGAAGCCTTCGCGGTAAAATCGGCGCTAGAAACATGGCGACACCTACTCGAGGGAGCCACCCAACCATTCGAGGTCTGGACCGACCACCGGAACCTCGAGGCCCTACAAACGCCTAGACGCCTTAGCCCAAAACAGGTCCGATGGGCCCAATTCTTCAGCCGCTTTAATTTCCAGCTGAAGTTCATGCCGGGCAAAAAGAACTTCCTGGCCGACGCCCTCTCCCGACTGCCCCAAGACGAAGAGCCCGCCCCAGACACCATTGGGACGGTCCTATCCGCCTCGCAACTGGGGATGGCCGTGACCACCCGAAGCGGCGCTCGGAGGCAGCTCGACTCTACGGCGCAGCCGACGGCGGGACAACCTGCGACCAGACGAAGCCAACCGCAACTACCAGGGGGAATGCGCACGGACCTCGCCGCCGCCCTCAAAACCGACCCCTGGTTCCTGGCAAACCCCGACAAGGTAACGATGGCACAGGACCTGGCATGGGGGGAAGGCAGAATCTATGTCCCGGACTCGCAACGCCAAGCGATCTTGCATAGGTCACACGACGCCAAACAAGCGGGACACTTTGGGTTCCTCAAGACCCTACACCTAACACGGCATCAATTCTGGTGGCCCGCGCTCAGGCGAGACGTAAAAGCATACGTAGCGTCCTGCCCAACGTGCGCTAGGGCCAAACGGGCACCAGGCAAACCCGCGGGGCTATTACAACGGGTGGCAGAACCCTCCCGCCCATGGGAGGAAATCTCTATGGATTTTATAGTGGACCTCCCACCCAGCCAGAAGAAAACGGCCATTTGGGTGGTGAAGGACTACTTCTCAAAGCAGGCCCACTTCATCCCCTGCACGTCGGTCCCATCCGCACAACAACTAGCCAAACTCTTCCTCATCCACGTGTACAGGCTACACGGATGTCCCGCACGTGTGGTGACCGACAGGGGCACACAGTTCACCTCCAAATTCTGGCGGGCCTTCCTAAAGCTGACGGGGACCCAACAGGCCCTATCCACTGCCTGGCACCCCCAGACGGACGGAGCCACAGAGGTCCTCAATGCCACCTTAGAGCAATTCATACGCTCATATACTAACTATCACCAAGACGACTGGGCTGAACTGCTCCCGTTCGCCGAAGTCGCATACAACAACGCCGTCCACACGAGCACGGGGAAAACTCCGTTCGAGGTAGTCTCGGGGCGCGACTTCGTCCCCATACCGGAGCTACCTCAACCCCCGGAACCCCAGGTGGACGCTAGCGACTGGGGACGGAAGATCGCGGAATCATGGCCAATAATCACGGCGGCGCTGAAGGATGCACAGGCAGCCTACAAAGAGCAGGCCGACAAGCACCGGCGCCAACAACCGACGTTCCAAGCGGGGGATATGGTCTACCTATCCACCAAATTCCTAAAGTCACCCCAACCCTCGAAAAAACTGGGGCCTAAGTACATCGGGCCGTTCCGAGTCACGCAAATAGTGAACCCGGTAGCAATACGCTTGGACCTGCCACACAACCTACGGAGACTCCACCCGGTGTTCCACACCAGCCTCCTGAAACCGGCAACCACCTCTCGATGGCACCCAAGCACGCCACAGCCCTCACCGGTGATGATCGACGGGCAACATCACTTTGAGATAAGGGACATACTCGACTCCCGCAAGCAACGAGGAACTCTACACTATTTGGTCAGGTGGAAACACTTCCCCCACCCGGAATGGGTGGCGGCGCACAACGTTAACGCGCCTGACCTGACCCGGGCATTTCACCGGGCATACCCCGACAAGCCACAACCAAGGTTAGCAAGCCGTCCCCGGCAAACCCCCCCGCCTACCGTGCCCCAAGGGAAAGGGCCCCCCCAAGCCCGCGACTTGGGTGGACCTCCCCCCCCCAGGACTCACTCCCCCCGCCCCGGGCCCACGAGGCAGTGACAAGCGTTCGCCAGCACCCTCCCCCCGCCCCCGGCCACGGGGGAGTGGCAAGCAAGTCAACAGGGCAACCTGGGGGCAACGCCCAGGAGCACAAATAACAAAGGTGACGCACTTTAAATAAAAAAGAAGGGCCCTACCTGGAGCTGATAAGCACCCAACCAGCCACGCCTCTCTCCTCGCCGAACTGAGCCAAACAAACAGGGTGTGGCTGGAGCATGCGCACGCCAGGGCGTGACCCAGGCATGCGCACTAAGGACACACCCTGGGAAGGCACGTGGTAGTGGGAGGAGCAAAGGGAGGGGCGACAACTACTCCGGCGGGAATTTCAAAAAAAAAAAAAAAAAAAAAGTGCCGTTTGACAGCTCCACCGAGAAAAAGGAAAAAACCAGAAAACCGGGGGGGAGCACTATTCGGACAGGGGGCAGTATGTCATGAGTGCCGTTGAGCTGAAGTCATCAGCGCAATGGCACACATGACAATAGCAAGGAAACAGGAGAAGGGGCTCAAGATAAGTAGCCATCAACTCCCAACGACTAACGGCCAATAAACAATAGCTAAACGGATCACGGAGCACACCCAAGCCATCAGTGCTAATACAACGGAGATCGCCCAGCTGACAGCAATCACCGGATGAATAGAAAACCCGATGATGGGCGATCCCGGAACGCCAGCGGGGCCTCGCAACCCCTCACCCACCGGCAGGGCAACGTATTGGACAAAGGGGGGTGACGTGACCGCGAGTGAGGGGGCGCTGACCGGCGCGGGGTATTTAAACCCCGCACCGGCGCGCTCCTGTCACTCTCAGCTTTTTTTCCGACGCTGTACCTGCGCTGTGAATAAACCAGAGCCTGATCCACCGAACCAGTGTCTGAGCATTATTCAAAGGTAGGCAGCGCATGACACCATGGCGCTGACGCACGCCTCTGTTTGGGAGGAAGCTGCTGTGAGACCTTGTGCCAAGCTCTGTATGTGAAATCAGTAGAATGGAATGTGTTTGGGTTATGTTCTCTGTTCAAGGCCTTTTCCCACAGACCATCAGAAACCGTTAGGAGCACCTGGGATTGTGAACTTGAGAAGTTTCTACAGGCGGAGGGATTTCATTTGCACCGAGGGTTTTTAGTTTGAATTTGGCGCGCTTTTATCATTCTCAGCTTTCTTTGTGATCCTGCACACTATTCTTTAATAAATCAGATATCTTTGAATTCCTGCTCATGAGTCTGATAGTGTTTTAGAATAGGCAACCATTACAACTGGGAAGGAGGAAGTCTTAGGTAATTCACAGTTGGAGAGGAGGGGGCTGAGGGGAGGGGGCCATCTCACAGTGGCCATTCTCAGAAAAGTAGCCTGAAGGAGGAGAAGGAGAAGGAGGTTGAGCTTCTGTGAGTAAGTGTGAACAAGGGTTTTTGTTAAGTTAAGGAGCTTAATGTTAAATGTGCTCCTTGCCCATACCTCTCTAGGGTGAGGCAATTTCTCATCTCCCCTTCCATTCCTTTCTCCCAGAAATTGCTTTTCTCCATGTGGAAATGCTAAAGTCTTCTTCAGTTTGAACTTGACTCCCAGTGGCTCCATGTCAAATCCATTTTCTACACGGTTCAGCTGTGTCTTCTTGTAGGATGTTTTCTTTCAACTTCTCAGGCCTAGTCTACAGCCCTGGGATTTCTTGCTAGTTTCCCATCCAAGTATTCACCAGATCTGACCCTATCTAGTTTTCAAAGTCAGTCAAGACTTATTAGAGATGGCCATCAGGTGGAGATAGGTCAAGCCACTCCCAGCTCCTCGGAACACTGTGGACACAGCCATGCATTTTTCTTGGCTACAGTACATTAGTAGTTTGTTATTATTTTCTTCTAGGATGTTTTTTCAAGTTTCCTGTGTAGCCTATAGCTCTGGGGTTTTCTGGAGGCCTCCCATCCAAGTGCTGATCAAGGTGAGCCCCACTTAGCTGTTTGAGATCAGCCCAGGTTGGCTAGTGCTGTCACTGAGATGGACAAACAAAATCTCCCTTGGGTTGAGTCTGATTCCTCGTGATTTACATGGATGCAGTCATGCAGTTCCCTTGGCATGATGCAAAACTGGCTTCTTGTCTTCCAGATGGGAATTATAGGAAGTTAAGTGTTTCACAAACTCGAGGGGCAGGATTCCATCCAACGTTAGAGGGTTAGATTTATCTGCTCTTTGATGTGCTGGAAACACCATACAGACCAAGAGGGTGCTACAGCTCAGCCACACAGATGGACCAGAGAATCCAACCATAGGCAGCCAATCAAAGATGGCCCCATATAACTTGCATCTCAAACATGCCTCCCCAGTTCAAGCAACTTAGATTCTTTGCCAGATCTTACCTACTGTAATTCTATGCAACCCTCTCGATGAAGGTTGTCAAGAAAGTCTGCAAGATTGAGGTGGACACTCACAAAATGGAAAAATGGAAGATGAAATAGGTGTCAAAGAACAGGAGAAAGCTGACAGCAGAGCAAGGAACGGGGACCCCAAAGATCACATCATAAATGAAAGGTGCCCGACCTGAGGACCAGCGGCTAATAGTCCTTCCAAAAGTTTTATCTATTTATTTATGTACTGAATTTATATAGTTGCTCCTGAAGTGTATTAATGAATGAAAGGAGGAGGAATTGGGAAAGAACAGCCCTCCTGAATGTATTTAAACAAGTCAGTGTTGTTAACTGTAAATGTAAATTCAATACATTTGCAACCCCCTGGAATCTTTTAGGTTGGGTGGGTAAAAAAACTATAAAATAATATTAATCAAATCCAACCTTTTTTTTTTTTAACCGAAAGCTAATACTTGTGAAGATCAAGCTTGTGTAGCCTTGGGATGGATGCTGGGATAATCTATTTCACAGCTAGGGTCCCACTATAGAAAAGGCCTTCTCTTTCATTACTACGCAGTGGCACTTTACATAACAGGCTGTCTTGGAACAGGGAAGTACCAGATGTCCTCTGGTGATTTATGTTGTCCTATTCTCCATAGATTGCTCCCATTTGGAACCTGGCCATCAGGTGTACCTAATTTCCACTTTTTTCCCCAGCCGATCTTGACTTTGGCTTGACTCCATCTAGGTCAGTGTTTCTCAGTCTCAGCAACTTTAAAACATGTGGACTTCAACTCCCAGAATTCCTCAGCCAGCAAGGGTGAACTTCAACCCCCAGAATTCCCCAGCCAGCATGCTGGCTGGGGGAATTCTGGGAGTTGAAGTCCACACATCTTAATGTTACCAAGGTTGAGAAACACTGATCTAGGGTTTCAAAAAGATTTTGTGGAGTAAATACCAGTATTTCATTGGCAGATGATTCAGAGCAGGATCATTGTTAGCCAAAAGAAATTCCAGCTAATATGGATCTCTCTTTAATTGCTTTTCCAGCCTCCCCACAATCTCTCCACCTACTGTAATGTAGTGGTTAGGGGGTTGCAGTTGAAAACCCAGCTCATGTCTCCACCCAAATGCTCACTGGGTGACCTGGTCAGGGAGAGATGCCCTTTCCGACTTGCAAGATTGACGTCAGCGTTGCGAGGTAGTCCAGTCAGAAAGCATGCCCAGATGAACTAATTCTACTTTATTGGAAGGTTCCATTAATAGAATCTTGCAAGTCTGAAAGTACAATTCCCCCCCCCCCCCGGCCTTTAAAAAGGTAAAGGTAAAGGTTTCCCTTGACGTAAAGTCCAGTCGTGTCCGACTCTAGGGGGCACTGCTCATCTCCGTTTCTAAGCCTTGGAGCCGGCGTTGTCCGGAGACACTTCCGGGTCATGTGGCCAGCATGACGACTCGGAACGCCGTTACCTTCCCGCCGAAGTGGTACCTATTGATCTACTCACATTTGCATGTTTTCGAACTACTAGGTAAGCAGGAGCTGGGACGAGCAACGGGAGTTCACCCCGCCGCGCGGTTTCGAACCGCCGACCTTCCGATCAGCAGCTCAGCGGTTTAACCTGCAGCGCCACCGCGTCCCATCCTGTGGCCTTTACTGCCCAAGAAACTAGGGAGGGTCCTTTCTGAGATGTTGCCACACCCTTATTCCTGCTAAGGGTTCAGCTGCCTCTTATCCGCCCATTGCCTAGTCTGCGGCTCTTCCTCTTGTCTCCCAAGGTCATCCCCACAGACCATTGCAATCATCCACAAGTAACTGGTTTTTTAAAATTTTCTATCCCGCTTTTATTACTTTTATAAATAACTCAAGGCAGTGAACAGACCAAATACTCCTTCCTTCTCCTATTTTCCCCACAATAACAACCCTGTGAGTTGGGTTGGGCTGAGAGAGAGGGACTGGCCCAAGGTGTCAGAGTGCTTGTGAAGTACATTGTATCCTATAACCACTTGTGTGTGTGCGTGTGTGTGTTTCACTGGGCTGTTTCCCCCCTTTTGCATTCTCTTTCTGTATTTACCGAGGATCATCTATCTTTCCTTGCAACCAAGCAAATGAATTGCATCTTCATAGCAGGAAGGGATGGGCCTGGGCAGCAAAGGCCAAATGAACTTAACAGGGTGCAATTAAATTACACCCAAGCTCACGTGGTCCGACGTGTAGCAAAGGAGATAAGTGGCCTGATTTGATTAGTAAGCTGTTCACTAATGAACCTTGGGGAAGCAGGAGGTTTGAAGAGATGCAAAAAGAAATAGCTGCATTTGACCAGAATTATTTGGGAATATAGAGAGCCCATTTGGTGTCATGCTTATGGCACTGGGCTAGAAACCAGGAGACCGTGAGTTCTAGTCTCATCTTAGGCACAAAGCCAGCTGCGGGACCTTGGGCCAGTCACTTACTCTCAGCCCAAGGAAGCGGCCAATGGCAAAGCACTTCTGAAAAACCTTGCCAAGAAAACTGCAGGGACTGGTCCAGGCAGTCACAGACATGACTGAATGGCAGGAAAAAAAAATGTGGGAATATAAATATGCAAAGCTGCAAGGAAAGGTGCATTGGATGGACTTCAGATCTGTTCCTGCAGTATAAAATGCAGAACTCTGTCGGAATGCCTGGTCAAGGTATTGCCCTTTTTTTCCCCTGCAAAACCAAACATTCCATCCTGCATCAATAGAACTGGATACCAAGGGGTACAATTCTTGCTAGCATCCTCTCGCTTTTAAACAGCCAGGGACTGATTAATGAATCAAGTAATTTCAGTAACAGCAGTGTTTGACTGGGTGATCCCCAAATGACTATTTAATGTATTGTTGGGTTATGATGAATGTGCTTATTTGGGTTCTCCATTAGCAACAAAAATACAATTCAGTCATGCAAAGAATGAACAGAAATTGTACTAGGAGCAGCCTTTATTCAGTCTCCTGAAGCAGGATATCATAAAGTCACGGCATGAGTTGAAAGAGATCTTGGAGAATATCTAGTCCAACCTGCTCACTGTAGGATTCCACTAGATCAGTGTTTCTCAACCTTGGCGACTTTAAGAGGTGTGGACGTCCACACCTCTTAAAGTCGCCAAGGTTGAGAAACACTGCACTAGATCTTCCCTATCGATGGCCATTTGACCTTTGATGGAAAACCTCATGTCCCTGAAGGCCTTCAACAGCATGACTGGTCTTACCTATAATAAAAGAAAGAGAAAAACATTCTCTTTTCAAAACTGGAAGACAGTTATGGAAAGCTGCTGGGCAAATGTTTCCGAGATCATAAGCAACTCCGTTGTCCCGTATCCCAGCTACCCTTCTGCTCAGCAGAAGTATGACGCCGTGAAGGCCACTGCATGCATTACGTGACAAGTAACCCAATCTTCAGCGCAGATGAAAGTCTAACAGGGATTAGAAGTCCATGCCAGCTCACTGGGTAAGTAAGTAACCAGCCTGTAAGTCAACGAGATTAACCCATGTTTGACAAAATCCAAATCAACGTAATGGCTGTCGGCATGGTCAGAGTCCTGGCCAGTGAGATACAAAGGAGGAAGGACTAATTCTGAAGATCCCAGCTCACTCCAGCTGGCTTGTGGGTGTGTGTAAGCCCAGATGGATGCATTTGTGGATTTTCCACAAGGTCTCCCTCCAAGGAAGACACAAGGTTGGAACAGCAAGATCAGAACCCAAAGAGAAGGAAATGGCAGTTGGCGATCAATGGCTCTAACTTGCAGTGATTTTCCTCAGGGCCCTCTGCTCACAGAGTTTTGGGTAGGAACGGTGATACATTCACACCAATGTTCACATGCTTCTGTGCTCACACCTACACCACGCCCAGAGAAGTTATAACACACAATCATTGTGCGTTTAGCAGCTTTAAATGGACAGAGGACACGGGGGCCTTCCCCATCTTTACTGTATCCCCAGCAAACACACCCACATCTTGCTCTTCATAGTGGGAGCTGCAAGTGCACGTATTTAATCCCATTTAAAGTCAAGGCTATTGATGTTTCTTCCTCCAATTTTAAAACCACGCTAAAACCACGCTAAAATTGGAGTTAATCGGAGGTACAACTTAAAGGAAGCAGAGATATTATTATGTGAATGCCTATCTGACTAGGCCTGGCCTGAATGCTGCTTGGGAACAATAGCAGTTGTAGTCCTGTTGTTCCCAAGCAGTTAACAACATCAGCTGGAGAATGGCTGGTGTGAAGTATCAAGGTAAGTAGCAACTACAAAAAGATGCAGTTGTAAAACAACAACAACAAAATATAAAGGAAATTTGCAGCACTTGCAGACAGGGTGAAAGGCAATGATATTTTATTTTAAATTCCAGAACCTTGGGGATCTCTCTCTCTGCATCCTCCCCTCCAAAGCATACTGATACAGCTTTTTATAAATTTCTTGAACATCGCTAAACTTCAGATCAATTGGCCAATGCAAGCAAAGGAGATTAAGTCATGGAAACAACAACAGAAGGAACATCTGGATGAGATTTCAGCAGTCCCGAAGTTGAGCTATTAACAGCAACCAGGGACAAGGCAAGATGCAAGGATTCACAGCATTTCTTGACATCTAGACATCCGACCAAAGTCTTGAGAAAGAACTTCAGACAAGGCAGGTTTGTGCCCAGGTAAAAGCCAGTCTTAGTTGACCTCCAAATGAGAGACTTAATCTCTTTATGATGGGAAATGATCCAGTAATGCTGAGGTGCAAGGAATAACAGTAGGAAAGGGGAGGGGGGCAGAATTCAAAGCGGAGGAACAAGAAGGAAGAATAAATAAATCTGGAGATAGACTTGTCCTTTTCTAAAACCCAAGATGGCCATGAGTAAGACAGAGGAAACAAGAAGGGGCTTTTCTTCTTAAAGCTACAGCAGCATCCAAGTAATAACATGAACACAGAAAAAGATATAGGAAAATACCATTTCTATTACACCGGGCAATATAAAAACGTTTTTAAACATCTGTAAAAAGCTGAGCGGAGCCCTGTAGTGCTTTCCTCCCCCTGCTGGCCAGAAGAGCAACTGCCGTGCCTTCTCCCCAACAGCCTGAGATGCTGATTCTGGTCCTTCGCCGTAAGGCCAGAGGCAGCGTATTTTCCCTTCCCCCTGCGCCGATTCAGGCTCCGGCAGTCAGGCTCGGCCTGAGATGCCTTTTGTTAGGAAATTGTCTCCTGCAGCGCTGGCTGGTAATGAATGTGTCTCCATGGCACTCCTGTCTCCTAGACAGCTACCGGCATTCTGCCTTTCAGAGCAACCGAGGGAAGGACAGCCAGGGGTTTCATGAAAAATCTGGCCGAGCTGTAGTCAACTGGGTGAAATGTGGAATCTCGTCCACTTGAAAAGCATTTCCCCATCCCCGTGAAGAGAAAGAAGAGGTTTATATCCTGCCCTTTGTTCTAATCTTCCTGATTTCTACTGATAATGATGCCTGAATAACTTCAGAGAAGAACCAGAATGTCTAAGTTCAATGAAAAACAGGAGCCGGGTATACAATGCAGGTAGTCCTCGCTTAATGACCACAATTGGGACTGGAATTTCGGTTGCTAAGCGAAGTGGTGGTTAAGCAAATCCGTCCTGATTTTCCAATCTTTTTTGCAGCAGCCATTAAGCGAATCACTATGGGCATTAAGTGAACAAGTGGTTGTTAAGTGAATCACACAGTTCCCTATTGATTTTGCTTGCCAGAAGCTGGCAGGGAAGGTCAAAAATGGTGATCACAGGACCACAGGACTGTCACAGTCATAAATGCAAACTGGTTGCCCAGTGCCCAAATTGTGATCGTGCGACTGTGGGGATGCTGCAATGGTCATAAGTGTGAGGACCGGTCACAACTCATTTTTTTCAGCATTGTTGTAAGTCTGAACCATCACTATTCAATTCGAATTTCCAACCCGACTCAGAAAACGCCATTTCTAAACATGCACAGAGGTGTTCATATCATCAGATTGACTTGGGGGCATCCAAATTGATTTGCAATTTGAACTAACTTTCTAATTCAATTTGGAGAGTCATTCCAATTCAGAGACTCAGTTGCACCATTTGGAATCAAATTGCCAAACTGAACATTTGCATAGTTCTAAAAGAAACATAATACTTTATCAGTATGAAAAGTTCAACTCATTATACATTTCTCATAATGGGCCAGTCTCTGAAAATAACTGCACGCACACACACTTGTGAAGATGCAGCAATAGAATTGCTTCCCCATATCCTCCTATTTTCATCCAATACCATTCTGCACAATTTATATCAAGTGGTTCCTCAATCAATACACAACAATTAATTGTGGATTTGGTTTCTAAATGTCTGTGCTACTACACTAAATAAGGATTTAGTACAGATGGATGTCGGGGGTGCTTGGGAACTGACAGTTGTACGAATAAAACTTGGCTGATGAAGTATAGATTAGTGTGCAATGGGTTTAATCAAAATCAACAGATTACAAATGTGTCTGTCTCAGACAGAAGGCAGCAAGCCACCCTTTTAGGGTTTTAACCCTTCATTAAATCTGAGACTGACTTAGATCTGGGCAAGTTTAGGTGTGTCCTATTCCACAGAACTACATGCAACATTTAAAGCACCTCCTAGCTGATTTTCTGCAGTTCTGTGAGATTTCAGGAAAGGGGTTGGCTGCTTTATAAAGGGGCAGAGATAGAGTTCCCACCTGTTCAGAAACACCTTTAGAAGATGGAATCCCAAGTGGTCCATGGCCCTGGAAAGATGCTTTGGAAAGCTAAGGAAGCAGGACCTTGGACAGCTCCGCAGAGTTCCTCAAGAATTTGTTACAGAGAATGCAGGTAGTCCTCGCTTAACAACCATTCGTTTAGTGATGGTTCGGACTTGCAGTGCTGCTGAAAAAACCAACTTACAACCAGTCCTCACGCTTACCACCATCACAGCATCCCCATGGACACGTGATCATGATTTGGGTGCTTGGCAACCAGTTCGCATTTATGATCATTGCAGTATCATGTGGTCACATGATCACCATTTTTGACCTTCCCGGCTGGCTTCTGGCAAACAAAATCAGTGGGGAACCATGTGATTTGCTTAACACCACCTGGTTCGCTTAACGCCTGTGGTGACCTGCTTAACAACTGCTGCAAAAAAGGTCGTAAAGTTGGGTCAGATTTGCTTAATGACTGCTTCACTTAGCAACTGAAATTCTGGTCCCAATTGTGATCATTAAGCGAGGACTATCTGTAATTTATGTGCCACTATTCAAGAATGTCCTGTGTTTAGCTTTGTTCCTGCTTTGGCAACTAGAAAACTACACAAAGTGAAGAAGTAGAGGAGTCTCACTCTGGATAATTAGCTGATCGGGCGGAGGGAGAAACCATTCAATCTTCACACCAGGGCTTATAGATGTTGCAATGGGGGCTTGCCAAAAAATTCAGTGGGCAGTATCGGAATATATCATTTCCAGGGGAGATAAAGTGTTGGCAAGGATTTGAATGGCAGAGCCTTTGAGGAATAGCAAAATATTTTTTCTTCAGCAAAGGATTGTTACCTTGTCGTGGTGCTGGAGCTTGAGCACCTCAGTGATGCCATGTCATGAGTGCCGTTGAGCTAAAGTCATCAGCGCAATGGCACACATGACAATGGCAAGGAAATAGGTGAAGGGGTACAAGATAAGTGGCCATCAACCCACAACGACTAACGGCCAACAAACAATAGCTAAACGGATCACGGAGCACACCCAAGCCATCAGCGGCAATACAACGGGGATCGCCCAGCTGAAAGCAATCAGCAGAGGAATGGGAAACCTGATGATGGGCGATCCCGGAAACCCTCACCCACCGGCAGGGCAACGTATTGGACAAAGGGGGGTGACGTGACCGTGAGCGAGGGGGCGCTGACCGGCGCGGGGTATTTAAACCCCGCACCGGCGCGCTCCTGTCACTCTCAGCTTTTTTCTACCAACGCTGTACCTGCCCTGCAAATAAACCAGAGCCTGATCCGCGAACCAGTGTCTGAGTGTTATTCAGAGGTAGGCAGCGCATGACATAAAGCTGAGAGTCATAAACTCAGCCTCGCCGAGCCCCACCGGACGACAACGAGCCGCGGGAGGAGTAGACGGCGAGAAGACCAGCAAGATGAGGCCGGAGCGGCGCGGGCAAGGAGGGCGAGCTGCGCGGCAAGAGACAGAGGAGGACCGACCAAGGCCAGAGGCACCGCGGACTCCCGGAACCATGGACGCCCACCCCACCCGACCCGAGCCTCAGCTCCAACCCCAAGGGGAGATGGCGACGGAGGCAACCCGACCGCGGGAGGGAGCAGCACGACTTCCGAAACCAGCGGAGGACCCCGCGCCCCACATCGCACCCCAGCAACGGGCGTGGAGCGACAGCCCAACGGCGGTCAACACGGAGGAGGACGACGGAGATACCCAGCAGACGGCGGAGGAAGCGGACCCGCGGCAGAGGGACGATGAACCCCGCCGGCAACCCACCCCCGAGGACGCGCCAACGGAACCGGCCCCAGCGGCGGCGCGGGCTGTGGACAAGGAGGCACGAGCTGAACTCGCGGCCATGCGGGCTCAACTGACGTAACTCCGGACCATGCTCCAGTCGCTTATGCCCCCCGCGCCACCCAACGACGTCCCCGCACAGGCCCACACCCCGAGCGAAGCACCGAACCCACACGGGCCAGCGGAGGGTCAGCAGACGGCACAGGCGGCCGACACCACACCACGGGAAGCGAGAGGCGGGGCCGCACAAAACGCCCGGGCCCCAAAGGACTTCCCCATCTTCTTCGATGGGACCCCCACAAAACTCTCGTTTTTCGTGACCAACGCTAGAGAGTTCATGGGGAGGCACGGACACTCCTATGACTCCGAGGCCGACAAGATCGCCGCCGTGGCGATCAAACTCCAAGACAGGGCGGCGGACTGGTACGTCCAACTGTACGAGTCCAGCTCCCCCGCCCTCGCCACCTTCACTGCTTTCATCAATGAGATGAAAAACTACTTCGAAGACCCCCTAGCCAAAGTAAGGGCGAAAAGCGCACTCCAAAGACTTAAACAGGGCACACGCACGGTCCCTGACTACGCCCTGGAGTTCAAAGCCCTCGCGGGGAAGGTCAGCGACTGGTCCGAGACCACCCTGCTGGAAATGTTCAAAAGGGGGCTCAACCACGACGTTCTCCAATGGGCCCTCTACCGCGACGACCCAGAAACGTTACACGGGTGGATCCACCTCGCAGGGAAAGCCGAACATGCGCACCGCACCTTCCTCATGACAACCACGGAAGACACAAACTATGCCGGGAAAAAGGTACCCGCACCACACGGGGGGATGGCCGGCCCCATATACCCAAAAAAGAAGTTCAACCGGGAGCCCTGCGGGAGGTGTGGCAAATTAGGGCACAAGACGGTGGACTGCTTCGCCAACCGACCGCCGACCAGCGCGCCCAAACCCACTCCGAAAATTAGCCCCAAACCACCCAACCCGGGGCCGCCCCCTCACCGCCGAATGACCGTGGCCACAGCGACACCAGAAGAGGGCTGGGATGCTTACTGGGGGGAAGAGGACAATGCAGACCCCGACCAGCCGGCGGGAAATGCTCCCCGCTTGCCCTGAAACGCGTGGCAAGGCAGGCGGTGGGACAGCAGCGCGGACCACCTCAACGAAACGACGAAAGCCCCGTAATATTGGCAGCAATTAAACTCTCTGCCGGCAACAGAGCCACCACGGCCGCGGCACTAGTGGACTCTGGGTGCTCAAAAAACCTCATCCACCCCGACCTAGTCGCCAAACTCGACCTCCGCTGCTTCCCCCTCCCCACGCCGCTGGCATTCCACCAGCTGGACGGCTCTACAGCGGGAGGGAAACCAGCCACGCTACAAACCGAGCCGGTCACCCTGCAAATGGGCACTCACACCGAGCGCACATCGTTCGTAGTCACGCACATCGGACGGCCCATTGCAGTCCTGGGGATGCCATGGCTCGCGACAAACAACCCGCGGATCAACTGGGAGACCCGCACCTTCACATTCGGCGACGGCGAGTATCGAGCACCAGTTCCAGCGGGCAGAACCAACCCCACGGTAGGACGAGCGGAGGCGACCACACAAGACAACGCCGCTACCACAGCAGACCTACCAGAACAATACGCCGACTTCTCCGAGGTCTTCGGAGAGGCAGAAGCTGACCAACTACCCCCCCACCGCAAGACGGATTGCCGGATCGACCTACTGCCCGACGTCCCCTTACCTAGACCAAAGATCTATTCGATGACCCCGAAGGAGATGGCAACCCTCCGGGAGTTCATCGATAAAAACCTAGACAGGGGATTCATAGAGCCAGCATGCTCACCGGTCGGAGCCCCCGTCTTATTCCGGGAGAAGAAAGACGGGACCCTACGGCTCTGCACCGACTACCAGGGCCTAAACGCGGCTTCCCTGTCCAACAAATACCCCTTGCCCCTGGTGAAGGACATGCTCGCCCACCTGTCCACGGGCAAAGTCTTTTCCAAACTGGACCTTCGCGAGGCGTACTATCGCATCCGAATCAGGGAGGGGGACGAATGGAAGACGGCGTTCAACTGCCCCCTAGGCGCTTTCCAGTACAAAGTACTGCCCTTCGGACTCGCGGGGGCCCCTGGGGTGTTCATGCAGCTCATCAATGAGGTACTGCATGAACATCTGTTCAAAGGGGTCCTGGTCTACATCGACGACGTCCTTATTTACACAAAAACGCACGAGGAACATGTAACCCTAGTCAGGCAAGTCCTCGACAAGCTCAGAAGGGCGCAGCTCTATGCCAAGCCTACAAAGTGCGAGTTTCACAAAGAGCGCCTAGACTATCTGGGGTACCGAATCTCCGGGGACGGCATCGAAATGGACCCCGCAAAAGTCGAAGCGGTGCTAAACTGGGAGCGGCCCCGCAACAGACGGCAACTACAGAGCTTCCTCGGATTCGCGAATTTTTACAGGTCATTCGCCCGGGGGTTCGCTGAGATAGCCCTCCCCTTAACGGACCTCCTCAAAACCAAAGGGGTGGGGGACACCCGACGCGCCAAGAACCCAGGCACAGTGCTGAATTGGACTCCCGCGTGCCAGACCGCATTCAACAAGCTGAAAGCGCTGTTCACTACGGAGTCAATCCTCGCGCACCCGGACCCAGAACGGCCGTTCGTGGTCCAAGCCGACGCCTCAGACTTCTCCCTGGGAGCCATCCTGCTACAGAAAGACCCCACGGGACTCCTGAAACCATGCGCCTACCTGTCAAGGAAGTTCTCCGAGACAGAGAGGCGATGGCACGTCTGGGAGAAAGAAGCCTTCGCGGTGAAATCGGCACTAGAGACATGGCGACACCTACTCGAGGGAGCCACCCAACCATTCGAGGTCTGGACTGACCACCGGAACCTCGAGGCCCTACGAACGCCTAGACGCCTTAGCCCAAAACAGGTCCGATGGGCCCAATTCTTCAGCCGCTTTAATTTCCAGCTGAAGTTCATGCCGGGCAAAAAGAACCTCCTGGCCGACGCCCTCTCCCGACTGCCCCAAGACGAAGAGCCCGCCCCAGACACCATTGGGACGGTCCTATCCGCCTCGCAACTGGGGATGGCCGTGACCACCCGAAGCGGCGCACGGAGGCAGCTCGACTCTACGGCGCAGCCGACGGCGGGACAACCGGCGACGGAAAGAAGCCAACCGCAACTACCAGGGGGAATGCGCACGGACCTCGCCGCCGCCCTCAAAACCGACCCCTGGTTCCTGGCAAACCCCGACAAGGTAACGATGGCACAAGACCTGGCATGGGGGGAAGGCAGAATCTACGTCCCGGACTCGCAACGCCAAGCGATCTTGCATAGGTCACACGACGCCAAGCAAGCGGGACACTTTGGGTTCCTCAAGACCCTACACCTAACACGGCGTCAATTCTGGTGGCCCGCGCTCAGGCGAGACGTAAAAACCTACGTGGCGTCCTGCCCAACGTGCGCTAGGGCCAAACGGGCACCAGGCAAACCCGCGGGGCTATTGCAACGGGTGGCAGAACCCTCCCGCCCATGGGAGGAAATCTCTATGGATTTTATAGTGGACCTCCCACCCAGCCAGAAGAAAACGGCCATTTGGGTGGTGAAGGACTACTTCTCAAAGCAGGCCCACTTCATCCCCTGCACGTCGGTCCCATCCTCACAACAGCTAGCCAAACTCTTCCTCATCCACGTGTACAGGCTACACGGATGTCCCGCACGTGTGGTGACCGACAGGGGCACACAGTTCACCTCCAAATTCTGGCGGGCCTTCCTGAAGCTGACGGGGACCCAACAGGCCCTATCTACGGCTTGGCACCCTCAGACGGACGGAGCCACAGAGGTTCTTAATGCCACCTTAGAGCAATTCATACGATCATATACTAACTACCACCAAGACGACTGGGCTGAACTGCTCCCGTTCGCCGAAGTCGCATACAACAACGCCGTCCACACGAGCACGGGGAAAACTCCGTTCGAAGTAGTCTCGGGGCGCGACTTCGTCCCCATACCGGAGCTACCTCAACCCCCGGAACCCCAGGTGGACGCTAGCGACTGGGGACGGAAGATCGCGGAAGCATGGCCAGTAATCACGGCGGCGCTGAAGGATGCACAGGCAGCCTACAAAGAGCAGGCCGACAAGCACCGGCGCCAACAACCGACGTTCCAGGCGGGGGATATGGCCTATCTATCCACCAAGTTCCTAAAGTCAACCCAACCCTCGAAAAAACTGGGGCCTAAGTACATCGGGCCGTTCCGAGTCACGCAAATAGTGAACCCGGTAGCAATACGCTTGGACCTGCCACACAACCTCCGGAGACTCCACCCGGTGTTCCACACCAGCCTCCTGAAACCGGCAACCACCTCCCGATGGCACCCAAGCACGCCACAGCCCGCACCGGTGATGATCGACGGGCAACACCACTTCGAGATAAGGGACATTCTCGACTCCCGCAAGCAACGAGGAACTCTACACTATCTGGTCAGGTGGAAACACTTCCCCCACCCGGAATGGGTGGCGGCGCACAACGTTAACGCGCCTGACCTGACCAGAGCATTTCACCGGGCATACCCCGACAAACCGCAACCAAGGTCAGCAAAACCAACCCCCCCCCCGCAGGCCCCCCCTGCCTCCCGTGCCCCAAGGGAAAGGGCCCCCCCAAGCCCGCGACTTGGGTGGACCTCCCCCCCCCGGGACTCACTCCCCCCGCCCCGGGCCCACGGGGTGGTGACAAACGTTCGCCAGCACCCTCCCCCCGCCCCCCGGCCACGGGGGAGTGGCAAGCAAGTCAACAGGGCAACCTGGGGGCAACGCCCAGGAGACACAACAAAGGCGACGCACTTTAAATAAGAAAAAAGAAGGGCCCTACCTGGAGCTGAGAAGCACCCGACCAGCCACGCCTCTCTCCTCGCCGAACTGAGCCAAACAAACAGGGTGTGGCTGGAGCATGCGCACGCCAGGTCAGGACCCGAGCATGCGCACCATGGACACACCCTGGGAAGGCACGTGGTAGAGGGAGGAGCAAAGGGAGGGGCGACAACTACTCCGGCGGGAACTTTGAAAAAAAAAAAAAAAATGTGGCGTTTTGACAGCTCCACGGGGAAAACCCAGAAAACCAGGGGGGAACACTATTCGAAAAGGGGGCAGTATGTCATGAGTGCCGTTGAGCTAAAGTCATCAGCGCAATGGCACACATGACAATGGCAAGGAAATAGGTGAAGGGGTACAAGATAAGTGGCCATCAACCCACAACGACTAACGGCCAACAAACAATAGCTAAACGGATCACGGAGCACACCCAAGCCATCAGCGGCAATACAACGGGGATCGCCCAGCTGAAAGCAGTCAGCAGAGGAATGGGAAACCTGATGATGGGCGATCCCGGAAACCCTCACCCACCGGCAGGGCAACGTATTGGACAAAGGGGGGTGACGTGACCGTGAGCGAGGGGGCGCTGACCGGCGCGGGGTATTTAAACCCCGCACCGGCGCGCTCCTGTCACTCTCAGCTTTTTTCTACCAACGCTGTACCTGCCCTGCAAATAAACCAGAGCCTGATCCGCGAACCAGTGTCTGAGTGTTATTCAGAGGTAGGCAGCGCATGACATGCCATGAGCTAAACCGTGAAGGGCCACCCAAGACGGGAAGGTCATGACAGAGAGGTCAGACTAAAGGCGATCCCTGGGGAAGGTAATGGCAACCCACCCCAGTATTCTTGCTGTGAAAACTAAATGGATCAGTACTCCAACAACCTAAGAGACGGCTTTATACATGGACTTCCCCAGATGGACAACACCGAAATCAGTTTGACTACATCCTTTGCAGCCAAAGGTGGCGGACATCTATACAGTCGGTAAAAACAAGACCTGGAGCTGACTGTAGTTCAGATCACGAACTTCTTCTTGCACAATTTAGGATCAGACTAAAGAGATTAGGGAAGACCCACAGATCAGCTAGATATGAGCTCACTAATATTCCTAAGGAATATGCAGTGGAGGTGAAGAATAGATTTAAGGGACTGGACTTAGTAGATAGGGTCCCGGAAGAACTCTGGACAGAAGTTCGCAATGTTGTTCAGGAGGCGGCAACAAAATACATCCCAAAGAAAGAGAAAACAGTTGTGGCATATTTTTCTCAAGGCTATCTCCGTGGTCTTCTAAGTTACTTCTCTTTCTCAGCTTTTGGGCCAATTCCACTCACATGTGATCTGGCACATGAATGTAGACCAGCTAGCATTAAGCTAGCATTTTATTTAAGAGTTGGATGGATATTTTTCCAGCCAACTGGCAATTTAGCCTTACAACACCTTGCGAGGTAGATCAGGCTGAGAGAGTGACTGAAACTTACCCAGTGGTCCAGGAGGATGGTGGTGGGAGGATGAAGATGAGAACCATTCCTGGTCCAGCTCCAGAATAGTTCTTTGGATCCCACCCTCTATCTCTTCAATTGGTGAAACTACAAATTCTCTTTCCAAGGGAACTTCCTTTCCACATCTTAAAGGTAAAGGTAAAGGTTTCCCTTGACGTAAAGTCCAGTCGTGTCCGACTCTAGGGGGCACTGCTCATCTCCGTTTCAAAGCCTTGGAGCCGGCGTTGTCCATAGGACACTTCCGGGTCATGTGGCCAGCATGACTCACGGAACGCCGTTACCTTCCCGCCGAAGCGGTACCAATTAATCTACTCACATTTGCATGTTTTCGAACTGCTTGGTGTGCAGGAGCTGGGATGAGCAACGGGAGCTCACCCCACCGCGCGGTTTCGAACCGCCGACCTTCCGATCGACAGCTCAGCGGTTTAACCCACAGCGCCACCGCGTCCCTTTTTCCACATCTTACATTTCATCAAATTATGTGTCAGCCACACATTCCTTTCTCTCTCTTTTTTTAAATAAAACTTTTTTGGAGTTTTGAAGTACAGTTTAAAAACAAGAGCAGAAAGCTAGAATACAGAATTTTAAAAAAAACTAACTAAAAAGTGCAGAAACAGCCAGAAAAAATAAGAAGGTGACTTCCAACCTTCTTATATATAAGGATATAAATGCATATTATATTAAGTCAATCTCTTACTCTTAATTAAACCTCAACTAACATTATTTATATTAAACGCTAACAATTTAATCATCAAAGCCCAAAATCAAAACTTCATTTTTTTTAGTTACAAGCAAATAGTCCAAAAGTGGTTTCAATCCAATCATGCTATTTTCTCTTCTCAGTGCTGTCAATTTTGCCATCTGCTCCAGTTCCATTAATTTCACCAGCCATTCGTCCATTGTGGAGATTTGTGCATCTTTCTACATATTCCCCTCTCAAGATCCTGGTGCTGGTGGTGGGAACCAGGGACATCTTGTGGAAATTTCACCTGCCACCTTCCACCACAGATTTCATTATCATAATACTTCACTTAAGGACTTCAAGTGGACATCAACCAAGAGAAACTGGGTTTCAGAAAACCACACAGCTTCTTTTATATATGTCTACCAGGTTGGAAATGGGCTATGACCAGACAGTTTTCATTTGTACATTTGTTCCTAAGAGTGCCACATCACAAACACTTCATCTTTCTTAAGTGCTGAAATGAAAAGTCTGTGTGTCAACGAAGGGGAAAATTAGATGGTTTGGGACTGGCATGTTACAGCCATATTGGCTATTCACGGAGCATCTTTTTTCCATCGCCTGCTCAGTGACCTTCACCCATTTGTCAGGAAAATATTGAGGCTTCAAACTCTCCTCGCTTGGATTTTCAGACTACAGACTTTCTCACAATTTATCACCTTTGCTGGATCATGGGCTGTTTTTCTACCAACAGGCTGGCTGACTATTGTTGCAAGGCAGGGTCTCCACAGCAAAACAAGACACAATACAGTGCGTTCCACAGGACATTGTTGTGCAATTCCCTCCATTACATGCTTGTGTTGGGACAACCTTGCAGTGTGGGACTTGCGTAGGGACATCACAGTGCACACGTACAGATGCCATGACAGCACATCTTGTTTCTTGCTTGCTGGCAAGAAACAGGCCAGCCATTCCAGACTGTCAACTGCTAGCAAAGAACAGACCAGCTACAGTTATAGCAATACAGTGATCTTCTCAGCTTTTTCTTTTTTTTTCTGAAGCACTTTAAGGAATTACTGTGGGATTATGGTATGGCCCCATGGTCATTCCAGGAAGTAGCCTAGGAAGAAAGTTTTGTCTAGCAGTGAGGAGGGCAAACATTTCTGCAGCACAAAGAAAGATAAAGCCAGAACCTCACCATCTTGTATATTTGTAGAAATAAGTCAGATTTTTTCCCCTGGGGCAGTATTAATCCTTCTATTTGAAAACCCTTCATTCCCTTACTTCGTTAATGGGAATGAAGTAGAAGTTCATTAGAACTTTTGTTTGGATTCTTACTGCAAATAGAGATAAAAGCAATGCCCCCTGCCCCATAATCTCATTTATTATAGTTATATCCCATCTCTTTCCCCATTCTTTTCCTCTCATCCTTTTTAATCCACTCCCTACTGAAATCTGGAAAAAAAAACAAGCCTGGGAAAAACCTGATTGTTTCCAGGATTTCTAAACCCTTTGTATCCCTTTTTAAAAGTATGTAATTTCATTTAAAGTTCATTGGTGGCTCTGGGAATCCAGCAGAGGGGAAAAGTCAGAGAACCACCTGGCTAATTTGACGATAACAATTCCAAAATTATCCACCATTTTCACAGGGCATGCGACTATCCATTTGAGGCAGAGGAGGACTGAGAATGAATCTTTCCACCATGGACATGTTTGGAAAGACGTTGAGAAATCTTAGACAGTTGGATGCCCAGTTTCTAGAATCAGAAGGGATTTGCTGAGCTGTGTCATTTTAAAAAGATGGAACTAGCGTATTTAATTCAAGCCCCCAGAAGGAAATTAACAGAAATCAAAATGTTGTACTGACACAGGAGGGCTCTTAGGTCTCAGCTAACAAGACAAAATTAACAAGTATGTAAGAGGGCAGTGATTTTCAAGCAGTATTCTATGACACCTGACAATCCTTGGCCATGAGCTCAAGAGCTTTTCAAGGCACTGCTTCTTATTCACCATCACAGCACCAGTCATGGAGATGGGCAGGCACACAACCTAGGCAAGATCTGTATGGGGGTCACACAATATGGAGGTCTACCATGTCTGACCGCTTCTGAGTACCTGTTCTACAACACATCGCAACTCTCTCTGGATCCAGCTGGCCTCCTCCCAAAGCTGCTGGGGATGATCAGAGTTGCGACCAAGAGGAGCGGACCTAAACCACATGACGTGGTGATATATCCAATACAGTTTTTAGTTCACTTTTATTTTTAGGAGGGGAAGGAAGGCAGGGAGGGTGCAGAGCCCTGGAGGGTGGGGAAGGCAGGGAGGGTGCAGAGCCTGGAGGGAAGAGAACGCAGGGAGGGTGCAGAGCCCTGGAGGGTGGGGAAGGCAGGGAGGGTGCAGAGCCTGGAGGGAAGAGAAGGCAGGGAGGGTGGAGAGCCTGGAGGGAGGGGAGGCAGGGAGGGTGGAGAGCCCTGGAGGGAAGGGAAGGCAGGGAGGGTGCAGAGCCTGGAGGGAAGGGAAGGCAGGGAGGGTGGAGAGCCTGGAGGGAAGGGAAGGCAGGGAGGGTGCAGAGCCTGGAGGGTGGGGAAGGCAGGGAGGGTGGAGAGCCTGGAGGGAGGGGAAGGCAGGGAGGGTGCAGAGCCTGGAGGGTGGGGAAGGCAGGGAGGGTGGAGAGCCTGGAGGGAAGGGAAGGCAGGGAGGGTGCAGAGCCTGGAGGGTGGGGAAGGCAGGGAGGGTGCAGAGCCTGGAGGGAAGGGAAGGCAGGGAGGGTGCAGAGCCTGGAGGGTGGGGAAGGCAGGGAGGGTGGAGAGCCTGGAGGGAGGGGAAGGCAGGGAGGGTGCAGAGCCTGGAGGGTGGGGAAGGCAGGGAGGGTGGAGAGCCCTGGAGGGTGGGGAAGGCAGGGAGGGTGGAGAGCCTGGAGGGAGTGGAAGGCAGGGAGGGTGGAGAGCCTGGAGGGTGGGGAAGGCAGGGAGGGTGGAGAGCCCTGGAGGGAAGGGAAGGCAGGGAGGGTGCAGAGCCTGGAGGGTGGGGAAGGCAGGGAGGGTGGAGAGCCCTGGAGGGTGGGGAAGGCAGGGAGGGTGGAGAGCCTGGAGGGAGGGGAAGGCAGGGAGGGTGGAGAGCCTGGAGGGAGGGGAAGGCAGGGAGGGTGGAGAGCCTGGAGGGAAGGGAAGGCAGGGAGGGTGCAGAGCCCTGGAGGGTGGGGAAGGCAGGGAGGGTGGAGAGCCCTGGAGGGTGGGGAAGGCAGGGAGGGTGGAGAGCCTGGAGGGAGGGGAAGGCAGGGAGGGTGGAGAGCCTGGGGGGAGGGGAAGGCAGGGAGGGTGGAGAGCCTGGAGGGAAGGGAAGGCAGGGAGGGTGCAGAGCCTGGAGGGGAGGGAAGGCAGGGAGGGTGGAGAGCCTGGAGGGAAGGGAAGGCAGGGAGGGTGCAGAGCCTGGAGGGTGGGGAAGGCAGGGAGGGTGCAGAGCCTGGAGGGTGGGGAAGGCAGGGAGGGTGGAGAGCCCTGGAGGGTGGGGAAGGCAGGGAGGGTGGAGAGCCTGGAGGGAGGGGAAGGCAGGGAGGGTGGAGAGCCTGGAGGGTGGGGAAGGCAGGGAGGGTGGAGAGCCCTGGAGGGTGGGGAAGGCAGGGAGGGTGGAGAGCCTGGAGGGAGGGGAAGGCAGGGAGGGTGGAGAGCCTGGAGGGAGGGGAAGGCAGGGAGGGTGGAGAGCCTGGAGGGAAGGGAAGGCAGGGAGGGTGCAGAGCCTGGAGGGTGGGGAAGGCAGGGAGGGTGGAGAGCCCTGGAGGGTGGGGAAGGCAGGGAGGGTGGAGAGCCTGGAGGGAGGGGAAGGCAGGGAGGGTGGAGAGCCTGGAGGGAGGGGAAGGCAGGGAGGGTGGAGAGCCTGGAGGGAAGGGAAGGCAGGGAGGGTGCAGAGCCCTGGAGGGTGGGGAAGGCAGGGAGGGTGGAGAGCCCTGGAGGGTGGGGAAGGCAGGGAGGGTGGAGAGCCTGGAGGGAGGGGAAGGCAGGGAGGGTGCAGAGCCTGGAGGGGAGGGAAGGCAGGGAGGGTGGAGAGCCTGGAGGGAAGGGAAGGCAGGGAGGGTGCAGAGCCTGGAGGGGAGGGAAGGCAGGGAGGGTGCAGAGCCTGGAGGGAAGGGAAGGCAGGGAGGGTGGAGAGCCTGGAGGGAAGGGAAGGCAGGGAGGGTGCAGAGCCCTGGAGGGAAGGGAAGGCAGGGAGGGTGGAGAGCCTGGAGGGAAGGGAAGGCAGGGAGGGTGGAGAGCCTGGAGGGAAGGGAAGGCAGGGAGGGTGGAGAGCCTGGAGGGAAGGGAAGGCAGGGAGGGTGCAGAGCCTGGAGGGGAGGGAAGGCAGGGAGGGTGCAGAGCCTGGAGGGAAGGGAAGGCAGGGAGGGTGCAGAGCCTGGAGGGGAGGGAAGGCAGGGAGGGTGGAGAGCCTGGAGGGAAGGGAAGGCAGGGAGGGTGGAGAGCCTGGAGGGAAGGGAAGGCAGGGAGGGTGGAGAGCCTGGAGGGAAGGGAAGGCAGGGAGGGTGCAGAGCCTGGAGGGGAGGGAAGGCAGGGAGGGTGCAGAGCCTGGAGGGAAGGGAGGGTGCAGAGCCTGGAGGGGAGGGAAGGCAGGGAGGGTGGAGAGCCTGGAGGGAAGGGAGGCTAGGAAGGGTGCAGAGCCTGGAGGGGAGGGAAGGCAGGGAGGGTGCAGAGCCTGGAGGGAGGGAAAGGCAGGGAGGGTGCAGAGCCTGGAGGGGAGGGAAGGCAGGGAGGGTGCAGAGCCTGGAGGGAAGGGAGGCTAGGAAGGGTGCAGAGTCTGGAGGGAGGGGAAGGCAGGGAGGGTGCAGAGCCCTGGAGGGAAGGGAAGGCAGGGAGGGTGCAGAGCCTGGAGGGAAGGGAGGCTAGGAAGGGTGCAGAGCCTGGAGGGAGGGGAAGGCAGGGAGGGTGCATAGCCCTGGAGGGAAGGGAAGGCAGGGAGGGTGGAGAGCCTGGAGGGAGGGGAAGGCAGGGAGGGTGGAGAGCCTGGAGGGAGGGGAAGGCAGGGAGGGTGCAGAGCCTGGAGGGGAGGGAAGGCAGGGAGGGTGCAGTGCCTGGAGGGAAGGGAGGCTAGGAAGGGTGCAGAGCCTGGAGGGAGGGGAAGGCAGGGAGGGTGGAGAGCCTGGAGGGAGGGAAAGGCAGGGAGGGTGCAGAGCCCTGGAGGGAAGGGAAGGCAGGGAGGGTGCAGAGCCTGGAGGGAAGGGAGGCTAGGAAGGGTGCAGAGCCTGGAGGGGAGGGAAGGCAGGGAGGGTGCAGAGCCTGGAGGGAAGGGAGGCTAGGAAGGGTGCAGAGCCTGGAGGGGAGGGAAGGCAGGGAGGGTGCAGAGCCTGGAGGGAGGGGAAGGCAGGGAGGGTGCAGAGCCCTGGAGGGAAGGGAGGCTAGGAAGGGTGCAGAGCCTGGAGGGGAGGGAAGGCAGGGAGGGTGCAGAGCCTGGAGGGAAGGGAGGCTAGGAAGGGTGCAGAGCCTGGAGGGGAGGGAAGGCAGGGAGGGTGGAGAGCCTGGAGGGAGGGGAAGGCAGGGAGGGTGCAGAGCCCTGGAGGGTGGGGAAGGCAGGGAGGGTGCAGAGCCTGGAGGGTGGGGAAGGCAGGGAGGGTGGAGAGCCTGGAGGGTGGGGAAGGCAGGGAGGGTGGAGAGCCTGGAGGGAGGGGAAGGCAGGGAGGGTGGAGAGCCTGGAGGGAAGGGAAGGCAGGGAGGGTGGAGAGCCTGGAGGGAAGGGAAGGCAGGGAGGGTGCAGAGCCTGGAGGGTGGGGAAGGCAGGGAGGGTGGAGAGCCTGGAGGGAGGGGAAGGCAGGGAGGGTGGAGAGCCCTGGAGGGTGGGGAAGGCAGGGAGGGTGGAGAGCCTGGAGGGAGGGGAAGGCAGGGAGGGTGGAGAGCCTGGAGGGAGGGGAAGGCAGGGAGGGTGGAGAGCCTGGAGGGAAGGGAAGGCAGGGAGGGTGGAGAGCCTGGAGGGAAGGGAAGGCAGGGAGGGTGCAGAGCCTGGAGGGTGGGGAAGGCAGGGAGGGTGGAGAGCCTGGAGGGAAGGGAAGGCAGGGAGGGTGCAGAGCCTGGAGGGTGGGGAAGGCAGGGAGGGTGGAGAGCCCTGGAGGGTGGGGAAGGCAGGGAGGGTGGAGAGCCTGGAGGGAGGGGAAGGCAGGGAGGGTGGAGAGCCTGGAGGGAGGGGAAGGCAGGGAGGGTGGAGAGCCTGGAGGGAAGGGAAGGCAGGGAGGGTGCAGAGCCCTGGAGGGTGGGGAAGGCAGGGAGGGTGGAGAGCCCTGGAGGGTGGGGAAGGCAGGGAGGGTGGAGAGCCTGGAGGGAGGGGAAGGCAGGGAGGGTGGAGAGCCTGGAGGGAGGGGAAGGCAGGGAGGGTGGAGAGCCTGGAGGGAAGGGAAGGCAGGGAGGGTGCAGAGCCTGGAGGGGAGGGAAGGCAGGGAGGGTGGAGAGCCTGGAGGGAAGGGAAGGCAGGGAGGGTGCAGAGCCTGGAGGGGAGGGAAGGCAGGGAGGGTGCAGAGCCTGGAGGGAAGGGAAGGCAGGGAGGGTGGAGAGCCTGGAGGGAAGGGACGGCAGGGAGGGTGCAGAGCCCTGGAGGGAAGGGAAGGCAGGGAGGGTGGAGAGCCTGGAGGGAAGGGAAGGCAGGGAGGGTGGAGAGCCTGGAGGGAAGGGAAGGCAGGGAGGGTGCAGAGCCTGGAGGGGAGGGAAGGCAGGGAGGGTGGAGAGCCTGGAGGGAAGGGAAGGCAGGGAGGGTGGAGAGCCTGGAGGGAAGGGAAGGCAGGGAGGGTGCAGAGCCTGGAGGGGAGGGAAGGCAGGGAGGGTGCAGAGCCTGGAGGGAAGGGAATGCAGGGAGGGTGCAGAGCCTGGAGGGGAGGGAAGGCAGGGAGTGTGGAGAGCCTGGAGGGAAGGGAAGGCAGGGAGGGTGGAGAGCCTGGAGGGAAGGGAAGGCAGGGAGGGTGGAGAGCCTGGAGGGAAGGGAAGGCAGGGAGGGTGCAGAGCCTGGAGGGGAGGGAAGGCAGGGAGGGTGCAGAGCCTGGAGGGAAGGGAGGGTGCAGAGCCTGGAGGGGAGGGAAGGCAGGGAGGGTGGAGAGCCTGGAGGGAAGGGAGGCTAGGAAGGGTGCAGAGCCTGGAGGGGAGGGAAGGCAGGGAGGGTCCAGAGCCTGGAGGGGAGGGAAGGCAGGGAGGGTGCAGAGCCTTGAGGGAGGGGAAGGCAGGGAGGGTGCAGAGCCTGGAGGGGAGGGAAGGCAGGGAGGGTGCAGAGCCTGGAGGGAAGGGAGGCTAGGAAGGGTGCAGAGCCTGGAGGGAGGGGAAGGCAGGGAGGGTGCAGAGCCCTGGAGGGAAGGGAAGGCAGGGAGGGTGCAGAGCCTGGAGGGAAGGGAGGCTAGGAAGGGTGCAGAGCCTGGAGGGAGGGGAAGGCAGGGAGGGTGCAGAGCCCTGGAGGGAAGGGAAGGCAGGGAGGGTGGAGAGCCTGGAGGGAGGGGAAGGCAGGGAGGGTGGAGAGCCTGGAGGGAGGGGAAGGCAGGGAGGGTGCAGAGCCTGGAGGGGAGGGAAGGCAGGGAGGGTGCAGAGCCTGGAGGGAAGGGAGGCTAGGAAGGGTGCAGAGCCTGGAGGGAGGGGAAGGCAGGGAGGGTGGAGAGCCTGGAGGGAGGGAAAGGCAGGGAGGGTGCAGAGCCCTGGAGGGAAGGGAAGGCAGGGAGGGTGCAGAGCCTGGAGGGAAGGGAGGCTAGGAAGGGTGCAGAGCCTGGAGGGGAGGGAAGGCAGGGAGGGTGCAGAGCCTGGAGGGAAGGGAGGCTAGGAAGGGTGCAGAGCCTGGAGGGGAGGGAAGGCAGGGAGGGTGCAGAGCCTGGAGGGGAGGGAAGGCAGGGAGGGTGCAGAGCCTGGAGGGAAGGGAGGCTAGGAAGGGTGCAGAGCCTGGAGGGGAGGGAAGGCAGGGAGGGTGGAGAGCCTGGAGGGAGGGGAAGGCAGGGAGGGTGCAGAGCCCTGGAGGGAAGGGAGGCTAGGAAGGGTGCAGAGCCTGGAGGGGAGGGAAGGCAGGGAGGGTGCAGAGCCTGGAGGGAAGGGAGGCTAGGAAGGGTGCAGAGCCTGGAGGGAGGGGAAGGCAGGGAGGGTGGAGAGCCTGGAGGGAGGGAAAGGCAGGGAGGGTGCAGAGCCCTGGAGGGAAGGGAAGGCAGGGAGGGTGCAGAGCCTGGAGGGAAGGGAAGGCAGGGAGGGTGGAGAGCCTGGAGGGAGGGGAAGGCAGGGAGGGTGCAGAGCCCTGGAGGGAAGGGAAGGCAGGGAGGGTGGAGAGCCTGGAGGGAGGGGAAGGCAGGGAGGGTGCAGAGCCCTGGAGGGAAGGGAGGCTAGGAAGGGTGCAGAGCCTGGAGGGGAGGGAAGGCAGGGAGGGTGCAGAGCCTGGAGGGAAGGGAGGCTAGGAAGGGTGCAGAGCCTGGAGGGAGGGGAAGGCAGGGAGGGTGGAGAGCCTGGAGGGAGGGAAAGGCAGGGAGGGTGCAGAGCCCTGGAGGGAAGGGAAGGCAGGGAGGGTGCAGAGCCTGGTGGGAGGGGAAGGCAGGGAGGGTGCAGAGCCTGGAGGGAAGGGAGGCTAGGAAGGGTGCAGAGCCTGGAGGGAGGGGAAGGCAGGGAGGGTGCAGAGCCCTGGAGGGAAGGGAAGGCAGGGAGGGTGGAGAGCCTGGAGGGAGGGGAAGGCAGGGAGGGTGCAGAGCCCTGGAGGGAAGGGAAGGCAGGGAGGGTGGAGAGCCTGGAGGGAGGGGAAGGCAGGGAGGGTGCAGAGCCTGGAGGGGAGGGAAGGCAGGGAGGGTGCAGAGCCTGGAGGGAAGGGAGGCTAGGAAGGGTGCAGAGCCTGGAGGGAGGGGAAGGCAGGGAGGGTGGAGAGCCTGGAGGGATGGAAAGGCAGGGAGGGTGCAGAGCCCTGGAGGGAAGGGAAGGCAGGGAGGGTGCAGAGCCTGGAGGGAGGGGAAGGCAGGGAGGGTGCAGAGCCTGGAGGGAAGGGAGGCTAGGAAGGGTGCAGAGCCTGGAGGGAGGGGAAGGCAGGGAGGGTGGAGAGCCTGGAGGGAGGGAAAGGCAGGGAGGGTGCAGAGCCCTGGAGGGAAGGGAAGGCAGGGAGGGTGCAGAGCCTGGAGGGAGGGGAAGGCAGGGAGGGTGCAGAGCCCTGGAGGGAAGGGAAGGCAGGGAGGGTGGAGAGCCTGGAGGGAGGGGAAGGCAGGGAGGGTGCAGAGCCCTGGAGGGAAGGGAGGCTAGGATGGGTGCAGAGCCTGGAGGGAGGGGAAGGCAGGGAGGGTGCAGAGCCCTGGAGGGAAGGGAAGGCAGGGAGGGTGGAGAGCCTGGAGGGAGGGGAAGGCAGGGAGGGTGCAGAGCCCTGGAGGGAAGGGAGGCTAGGAAGGGTGCAGAGCCTGGAGGGAGGGGAAGGCAGGGAGGGTGCAGAGCCCTGGAGGGAAGGGAGGCTAGGAAGGGTGCAGAGCCTGGAGGGAAGGGAAGGCAGGGAGGGTGGAGAGCCTGGAGGGAGGGGAAGGCAGGGAGGGTGCAGAGCCCTGGAGGGAAGGGAGGCTAGGAAGGGTGCAGAGCCTGGAGGGAAGGGAAGGCAGGGAGGGTGCAGAGCCCTGGAGGGAAGGGAAGGCAGGGAGGGTGGAGAGCCTGGAGGGAGGGGAAGGCAGGGAGGGTGCAGAGCCCTGGAGGGAAGGGAGGCTAGGAAGGGTGCAGAGCCTGGAGGGAGGGGAAGGCAGGGAGGGTGCAGAGCCCTGGAGGGAAGGGAGGCTAGGAAGGGTGCAGAGCCTGGAGGGAAGGGAAGGCAGGGAGGGTGGAGAGCCTGGAGGGAGGGGAAGGCAGGGAGGGTGGAGAGCCTGGAGGGAGGGGAAGGCAGGGAGGGGTGCAGAGCCCTGGAGGGAAGGGAGGCTAGGAAGGGTGCAGAGCCTGGAGGGAAGGGAAGGCAGGGAGGGTGCAGAGCCTGGAGGGAGGGGAAGGCAGGGAGGGTGCAGAGCCCTGGAGGGAAGGGAAGGCAGGGAGGGTGCAGAGCCTGGAGGGAGGGGAAGGCAGGGAGGGTGCAGAGCCCTGGAGGGAAGGGAAGGCAGGGAGGGTGGAGAGCCTGGAGGGAAGGGAGGGTGCAGAGCCCTGGAGGGAAGGGAAGTCAGGGAGGGTACAGAGCCTGGAGGGAAGGGAAGGCAGGGAGGGTGCAGAGCCTGGAGGGAAGGGAAGGCAGGGAGGGTGGAGAGCCTGGAGAGTGGGGAAGGCAGGGAGGGTGGAGAGCCTGGAGGGAAGGGAAGGCAGGGAGGGTGCAGAGCCCGGAGGGAAGGGAGGCTAGGAAGGGTGCAGAGCCTGGAGGGAAGGGAAGGCAGGGAGGGTGCAGAGCCTGGAGGGAAGGGAAGGCAGGGAGGGTGCAGAGCCTGGAGGGAAGGGAAGGCAGGGAGGGTGGAGAGCCTGGAGAGTGGGGAAGGCAGGGAGGGTGGAGAGCCTGGAGGGTGGGGAAGACAGGGAGGGTGCAGAGCCTGGAGAGTGGGGAAGGCAGGGAGGGTGGAGAGCCTGGAGGGTGGGGAAGACAGGGAGGGTGCAGAGCCTGGAGAGTGGGGAAGGCAGGGAGGGTGGAGAGCCTGGAGGGAAGGGAAGGCAGGGAGGGTGCAGAGCCTGGAGGGAAGGGAGGGTGCAGAACCCTGGAGGGGAGGGAAGGCAGGGAGGGTGCAGAGCCTGGAGGGAAGGCAGGGAGGGTACAGAGCCTGGAGGGAAGGGAAGGCAGGGAGGGTGCAGAGCCTGGAGGGAAGGGAAGGCAGGGAGGGTGCAGAGCCTGGAGGGAAGGGAGGGTGCAGAACCCTGGAGGGGAGGGAAGGCAGGGAGGGTGCAGAGCCTGGAGGGAAGGGAAGGCAGGGAGGGTGCAGAGCCTGGAGAGTGGGGAAGGCAGGGAGGGTGGAGAGCCTGGAGGGAAGGGAAGGCAGGGAGGGTGCAGAGCCTGGAGGGAAGGGAGGGTGCAGAACCCTGGAGGGGAGGGAAGGCAGGGAGGGTGCAGAGCCTGGAGGGAAGGCAGGGAGGGTACAGAGCCTGGAGGGAAGGCAGGGAGGGTACAGAGCCTGGAGGGAAGGGAAGGCAGGGAGGGTGCAGAGCCTGGAGGGAAGGGAAGGCAGGGAGGGTGCAGAGCCTGGAGGGAAGGCAGGGAGGGTACAGAGCCTGGAGGGAAGGGAAGGCAGGGAGGGTGCAGAGCCTGGAGGGAAGGGAAGGCAGGGAGGGTGCAGAGCCTGGAGAGTGGGGAAGGCAGGGAGGGTGGAGAGCCTGGAGGGAAGGGAAGGCAGGGAGGGTGCAGAGCCTGGAGGGAAGGGAGGGTGCAGAACCCTGGAGGGGAGGGAAGGCAGGGAGGGTGCAGAGCCTGGAGGGAAGGCAGGGAGGGTACAGAGCCTGGAGGGAAGGGAAGGCAGGGAGGGTGCAGAGCCTGGAGGGAAGGGAAGGCAGGGAGGGTGCAGAGCCTGGAGGGAAGGCAGGGAGGGTACAGAGCCTGGAGGGAAGGGAAGGCAGGGAGGGTGCAGAGCCTGGAGGGAAGGGAAGGCAGGGAGGGTGCAGAGCCTGGAGGGAGGGGAAGGCAGGGAGGGTGCAGAGCCTGGAGGGAAGAGAAGACAGGGAGGGTGCAGAGCCTGGAGGGAAGGGAGGGTGCAGAACCCTGGAGGGGAGGGAAGGCAGGGAGGGTGCAGAGCCTGGAGGGAAGGGAAGGCAGGGAGGGTGCAGAGCCTGGAGGGAAGGGAAGGCAGGGAGGGTGCAGAGCCTGGAGAGTGGGGAAGGCAGGGAGGGTGCAGAGCCTGGAGGGAAGGGAAGACAGGGAGGGTGCAGAGCCTGGAGGGAAGGGAGGGTGCAGAACCCTGGAGGGGAGGGAAGGCAGGGAGGGTGCAGAGCCTGGAGGGAAGGGAAGGCAGGGAGGGTGCAGAGCCTGGAGGGAAGGGAAGGCAGGGAGGGTGCAGAGCCTGGAGAGTGGGGAAGGCAGGGAGGGTGGAGAGCCTGGAGGGAAGGGA